>NW_012267299.1:6297663-6298836 GCF_000151885.1 Dipodomys ordii
GAGGCTGCTGTCCGCGCTCCGCCATGACCGCGCCGCTTCTAACCCGACAGCGGAAGTGCCGGGACCCTATAAACGGCACAAGGAAGCGCGACACGCACACGCCGTGGCGACGCCACGCTGCCATCTAGGGCCCGCCGCTCCTTGTACGGGCACAGAAGGTGTGGCCTCTGCCGTGACGACGAAGCCGAGGCGGGGCTCCGATAGGGAGAACCTAGGGCCGGGGGCGGGGCCTATGCAAATCGCCGGGCTGAAACATAAATAGAGCGCTTCGCGGACACGGGGGTGGAAGGGGCCGCGGGGTTGGGTGCCGGGTGGGCTGTGAGAATGTCTGGCTGCCGTGACGCGAGGGGCGGGGCCCGGGCGGGGTTCCCGCGGGAGGGGCAGCCGCCCGGGCTGGCCTGAGGTAGTTGGGTCTCTGTGCCCCCTGCCTACTCCACTCACCCCCTGGCTTCCCTGCCTCCCTTTGATGTCCGACAAGTGAGGACGCGCCTCGTGGGTAGCGGCGGGGAAGGCAGAGGACCCGGGGGCGGGGTGGGGGGGAGGGCGCAGGGAGGTGGGAGGCGGGGCCGTGGCCCGACGCCCCGCCCCCCCCGTCCGCCTGCCCGCCGGGGGAAAAGCCTCTGGGCGGAGGAGGCGCTTTCAAAACAAAGAAATGCGGCACGGAGCCCAGGGGACGCGGGAGGAGAGGAAGACGGAGGAGGCGCGGCCGCGGCCGCCCGGCTGTCCGCTCTCCTTCCAGCCAGTGCGGGGGAACTTCCCCCACCCTCGGCCGAGGCTGCGGCGCCGGGAGAGGGGAGGAGGGTTGCCCTGGGCGGCTGTTTTCCACTTCACTTTTGCCAACCCGGGTGGGCAAGAGGGGAAGCTTGGGTCCCGCTGCCCGCCCCCCTCCCCGTCGTTGCCGCAACACCCCGGGCCTCAACCCCGCGCGATCCGGTTCTGTCCCGTCGGCCAGGCTGGAAGCCGAGGAGGCACGGTGCCCGAAAAAACGTGCCCAAAGCGCTCGGAACCTGTCCCACAGCCCCGCCACGCGCGTCCCGAGCCGGCGGCGGCCGCCCCGCCCTCGCGCTCCCTCTGCGCCTCGGGCCAGGAAGCCGACCCGCCCGGGAGGAGCCCGGGGAATTTGAGCCGCCCTTGGCCGCGCAGCCGCGACCCCCTCCGCACCACCTGAGATCG
>NW_012267299.1:6298973-6330686 GCF_000151885.1 Dipodomys ordii
GGGCGGTCCGCGGCGGACGCCGGCCACGAGCGCGCTCCGTGCGCACTTGGATCCGCAGTCCGGATCCGACCCGCAGCCCCGGCGCTCGAATGCGCGCCGTGTTTCCCCGCCGTCCCGCCGGCGCCGGAACGGCTCCTCATCCCGGAGCTGGGGCAGCCGGGAGAGCGTCGATCCACCCGTGCCAGGGCGCCGGAGGAGGCGGAGAAGCCTATCCGGGTTTGAACGGGGAACCCTGCGGACATTGTTCTTCGCACTCCACGGGGCTCGGCCAGACGTACTCCAAGCCGCAGACTTAATTACCACGTTGCTTAGACACCTTTGCTCCAGATCGCCCCCGTCTTCTGTTTTTACGGTAAACAGAGTTAGAGATAGCGTCCTATTGTTGGAGATAAGACCTATCTCCCTTGACACTTTCGCGTCTTCCGAGGCTGCTGGCTACTCCCCGACCTCCTGCCTCCTCGCCAGGATTGAAAGCCATAGAAAACGCTCACCGAGGGCCGCGGAGACACGCAGCCCCGCGCGAGCTCCCGGGGGCCCCCGGCTGCAGGGCCCTGAGGACGGGACGCTGGCAGACTTTCCGAGGCAGCTTGTGAGGAACATGTTGGTGACGTTCTGTTTTTGCATCTCTGTCCTGTCGTTTTCTAGGCACCTCCTCGATGCCTAGGCAAAGGCCTGGACAGAAAAACTGGAAGATCGTTGTAGGCAAACGGAAGAGGGTGGAAGTCTCCCTCCATCCGTTGTTTCATTTCGAGATCTCTTAAACATACAAACAGCAGTTTAAAATAGTTTAAAGCATGTCTGATCGGAGTAGAAAAGTAGAAGAAAAGCAAAACGCAACTGGAGCTCTAGTCTGTCGTGACAGGACTTGAGCTTGTGGTAATGTATAGACTACGGAGCATTTTTACACGTGTACACACAGAATAATTGAGCTGGAAAGTTGAAGATGACAGGATAAGTGACTCATGCAGTGTCATGTGGGATGTTTGTTAGTGGAAGGGATTAATTCACGCAGAACAGAAAAATAGACACCTTTAGATGTGCCTAACCTTTAAAGAGTCCAGATGGTTGACTTGTTTTGATGTCTCTTCCTTAGTTGTCTCCGACCTGATGGACTCTAGAACCCACAGCTTTAGGACTGAGTACAATCGGCCCTGGAGGAATCTAATTTCATAATTTAAAGGTATACCCAGTGCCACTAGCTCAGTCTGACCCGATTTGCCCTCTCTGCAGTCTCTGATAACTGTCATCATTCTTTCTTTCTTGACCTGTTCACTCTGAGTTTCCCTGCCATCCATGCCATCCCTCCAATGTCTCAGACTTGTCTTCCTCTAATGATTTTTGGGTTTATCTTCCTCTTAACTAATATGTCCACTAGGTTTCTCTTCATGCTTTGTAATTGTACAAAGGGGTTTCAATTCAGCATGTCAGTTTGTGTGCACAATACATCTTCATCAGTGTCACCTCTTTCAACATTTTTCCTCATCTTTCCCAACCCTACCCTTCCCCCTCGTCTCCATTTTTGATGATTCACCCCTTGGAGAGTTGCCACCTTTCACCTCAAAACCATGTTCCAAAGGCTTGTCTCCCTTCTGCTCATCATCACTTTTCCATCACCAACAGGATGCCCATAGTCATCTCAAACCCAGGTACGGTTTCTCCCCCAGAGTTAAGATTCTCTTTTCTCTGAAGTTGTATTGCTTTTGCTGCCTGTTTTAGGTCCCCAACTGGTAGTTCTCTTTGACTGCCTCTTGCCTGCAACTCCTACAGTTCTACTTGGCCCTTCTTGTTGTTCATAGTCAATTATTCCACCTCTTCCCTCTACAGTAGCCGCCTCACTGGCACGTCAATACTGCCGTTTCCTCCTCCAAATCCTCCTCCACCCAGCTGTTGTGCTTCCTAAAGTGCATTTCCCATGGTGCCACCCCCCTACTCAAGTCCCTTTAAATGACTCTCTACTGCCTACTGGGAAATGTCCAAAGTCAGATCCGATTTTGACCAAACCCAACTTTCCAGCCTTGTCATCCATTAAAAACCCTAAAACCCAAAAGAACCTACCCCAGCTCCCCAACAGGAATTTTATGATGTCTCAATAGGACTTGTCCATTCCACACATTTGCTCAAGAAATTCCTGGGCCCTGCGATCTCTCCCCTTTAAACTTGTCAAATTCCTATCCTTCCTTAAAGGATTTAATCAAATACCACATCCTCTGGAAAGAACCCACCAGGGTATGTGAATCCCTCTCTTCTTGGACCCTTTAACACTTTGAATCTAGTGACATATCATTCTGCCTAGCATCACTGTTGTTGTGATTATACTTGCCTCCTCCTCCTTTTCCTTCTCTTTTTTTTTCTCCTCCTCCCCCATCTTCTTCCCTTCCTCCAAGCCCCCTCCACTAGAAATTCTCTAGGCATCAGGATGACGCCTCCTCCATCTCTGTAGTCTCAAGATTACCCAGCAGTTCACTGGAAGCCTTCTGTCTCCCTAGAAGTTAGCTATGCCCATGAGTCAAGTAATGGTGTCATCTTTGGCTGATACAAGTACTACTGCTCATTTTTAAGGATTTATAGTTATTTTTCTGGTATTTATATAAATCATTACTAAATTACTTAAATTGCTCTTTTCCTGTAGGCGTCTACCCCAGGAACCAGGGACAGAGTCCTCTCCAATGTTTACCATTAGGCAATGGGTAAGAAATCAAATTACAGAAAGTCTACAGCTCCCTATAGCACTGACTCAAAATATCACATCAGAGCATACCACATTGGCCATTGTGGTCAGCTGCTAGGCTCTCAGGCAGATTTCATAAATAGTACTCCCAGTAGCTAAAGTGAACTCAAGAAAAAGAGACACTTCCCAAACCCTAATCAGTTACCATATCTAACATTAGCTCATACCAGTCAGAATATAGATGAACGAATGGATGGCAAAAAAAAAAATGTGTATGTCTTATCCTGAGATCAGTTGTGCCTCTTCCTCTCACCTTCAATTCAAATTTGAAAGCTATGTAAGAGACTGAAGCAGGATCATGGCAACTTCAAAGGAAACCTGGGATATTCAGCAAGACTGCCTCCCCCAAAAACTTAAAAACTTGAATTAATTTCAATAGAGACTTGTCAAATTCGTGGAGTGATGTTTTTCAGAGATCTCTAGGATACACTAAGCAAAATGTACATAATCTCAGAGTCAAGAATCTGAAATTAACATGTGTGGCAAGCTTCACACATGCGTCTTTTGACACTGAAGTTTGAAAACTACCCCTCAGCAGCAAGAACTTTACACTCTCAGTAGTTAGGAGGAGACCTGCAGAAAGAAAATAGCATTACCTCATTATTACTGCTAGTCATTTCAGCTAATTAAGATAATTATTTGCTATTAGTCGGAAGATTCCAAGACATGAAAATTGGATTAGAGCTAAGAAACTTCCAATCATTTGAAGATGGACACAAAGTTATGTTCATTTCCATGCTCTTTTCCATACTGGAATATGTTTTTGATAGTATAACTAAAGCCAATTATATTCCATGGAATATAATTCAGTTGTTTAGAATACAATGAAAGCTTCAAACACCATAGTTAATCTATTAACCAGGCATTATTTTCCCCTCCAGTAGAATGACAGAGAATCCCACTCTGTGGCTAAAAAGGATGAAGTATGAAGGAGTAGAGTACAGATGATATTTCAAAGAAGAAAGTATTGGATGAGTCTTTCTGGCTGGTCATTTAGACCAAGTACATTTCTGAAAAGAAGAAAAAGTGGGCAAAAAATGATCAATCCCAAACTGACCAGTTTAGAACAACTGTTCCATCTTGGATAAGAAAAAATTAGTCCATTTCAACTTTGTTAACCCTAGAGAATCAAGTCACTAATATTTATACATTTTACAGAGTGACAAATACTAGATCCTTTTCAATGTTTTGCTTCCCCAGGCTCTTTAAAACAATAAACAAATGAAGAAACAGACTCTTAAATTCACAAAATTATTTGATGTCTAGTCCAGCAGATTCATATTTGGATATCTAAACCAGAACTTTTTTTTATCATTTTCCAATATTTCCCTAACTGGCCAGATCATAAGAACAACCATGAACACTTGTTAGCTCTAGATCTCCAGATCATAAGAACAACCATGAACACTTGTTAGCTCTAGATCTCCTTTAACACGCCGCTGGAGATTCTGATTCCATCAGGTTGGGTTGCACTTAGACAAACTTTTTAAGCCAACTCTTCAGAATATGCAAAACTGGAAAACATCTTCCATAAGCCCACAAGGTTTCATTCCATAATATGTATCTTTTAAAAATTTGCTGTAATTACAAGACAGTATAACTTACTATTGATCCACCTGTTTAATACTTGATCACACATCTAAGTGATCATATTTCTAAGAAAAAATTAAGATAGAAGCCTTTACTCATATAACTCATAAATGTTATAGACTATGATAGACAAGTTGCCACATGAAAGTTAGAATGTGTTGTGACTTTAAGCCTCACTATCCCACAATACTGTGAAATTTATGAAATTATGTAATCAATCACAATAAAGAATTTGAAAAAAAGAAACCTTTAGTTATGCTCTGGAATTTTAAAGACTAAATCTTCTACTATCAACACATGCTAAATATTAGTAGGGCAATTTACTCAGGAACAAATTTACTTCAAATTTGTCATTTTGATCATTTTTTTATTATTGTAAAAATACCATAGAGAGGGGTTACAATTACATGGGCAAGGTAATGAGTGCATTTCTTATCAAGCATTGTTGCCTCCTCCTTTGTTTCCCCTTTCCATCCCTTCCCATCTCCCCACCCACCCACCCCCCACCCCCGTGCCAAAGTTGTAAAGTGCATTTTCGACATAACACCTTGTACATATCATTGTTGCAATGGGACCACCTGTATTCCTATTTAAACAATTTGTTTTTTCCCTTCCCCTCCACAGATTATACCAACATCAAATACAGTAAAAACAGGGGTTATACCGTGGGGGAGGGACATACAAAGCAACAAAGAAATATCTTATAAATATGTTAGAAACAATAGCCAGAAAGAAAAAACATTTGAATCCTTATCTTAGGGTTCATTTTGCTTAACATCAACTTACCTGACCATTTCTGTTTGTCTCAGACATATACTAGTTATTGCAAATAAGGGAAACCATGGGACCTATGTTTCTTTGGGCCTGGTTTACTTCACTTAATATTTTTTTCCAAGTTTTTCCATTTCCTAACAAATGGGGCAATGTCATTCTTTCTGATGGAGGCATAGAATTCTATTGCGTATATATACACCACATTTTCTTGATCCATTCATCTACTAAGGGGCATCTGGGTTGGTTCCATATCTTAACTATGGTAAATAATGCTGCAATAAACATAGTTGTGCTGGTGGCTTTAGTATGGTCTTGTGATCATTTGGGTAAATGCCCAAAAGTGAGATTGCTGGGTCATAGGGGAGCTCTATGTGGAGTCTTTTGAGGAACCTCCATACTGCTTTCCAAAGTGGTTGAACAAGTTTACACTCCCACCAACAATGAAGTAAGGTTCCCTTCTGTCCACATCCCCTCCAGCATCTGTTGTTATTAGAGTTCTTGATTATAGCCATTCTAACTGGGGTGAGGTGGTATCTCAATGTTGTTTTGATTTGCATTTCTTTTATGGCTAGGGAGGTTGAGCATTTCTTCATGTGTCTATTTGCCATCCATCTTTCTTCAGAGAAGTTTCTCTTTAAGTTTTTAGCCCACTTATTTATCAGGCAGTTGTTCTTTGAGGATTTGTTGTTGGGGGATTTATTTTTTTGAGTTCCAGGTATATTTTAGATATGAGACCCTTGTCCATTGTATGGCTAGTGAAGATCTCCCAATCTGTGGGCTTTCTATTGATCTTGCTAGTTATGTCCTTTGCCATGCAGAAGCTCTGCAATTTCATGCAATCCCCTTTGTCCAACCTTTCTTTGATTTGCTGTGTTTCTGAGTCTCTTTTAAGAAAATGTCGGCCTGTGCCAAGGAGACCTAGGGTTTCTCCTATTCCATCCTGTAATGTTTTCAGAGTGTCTGCTTTGACTCCGTGGTCTTTGATCCATTTGGAGTTGATTCTGGTGCGAGTGATATATAAGGATCTAGCTTTAGTTTTTTACAAGTGATTAACCAATTTTGACAACACCATTTACTGAAGAGGCTGTCTTTCTTTACGCTGCAGAGCTGAAAGGTGTGTTTTCAGTATTGTGAAAACATACCAGATTATTACCATTCTTCTCTTCATTCCAACCCACATTGCAGTGGTAAAGGTCTTAGGAAATGAAAACATTTATCAGGCCTCAAATCAGGCCCAAAACAAAGTGATAGTCCGCCCCCCCCAAAAAAACCCCAAAATATTGCATTTAAGTGTAGCTTTCAGTTTTTCTCCCTTTTCTACAACTAACTTTTATTATGAATTTTGTAAAGTGCTTCACAAGATAGAACATTTTAGTTGGATAAACTAAAGATAGATCATTCTATTTTACCTATGTCAACTAGGAGGAAAACTCTCCCTTTAAAATGAAAAAGAGACACTATACAAAAATTACAATTTAGAAAATTAAAAGCCTGGCATCAGTGGCTCATGCCTGTAATTCTACCTACTCAAAAGGCTGAAGTATGAGGATTGAGGTTCAAACAAAGCCAGACCAAGCAGGAAAGTCCATGAGACTCTTAGCTCTGATTAGCAGTCAAAAAGCTGGAAGTGGTAAAAATAAAATTTAAAAAAAGCTATAGGATAGCACCCAGGTTCCAAATTCAAGCTTCAGTACTGGCACAAAGGAAAAAGGAAAATTAATAGTTTTCTTAAAATTACATCATTCTACCAGTTCACTCTTAATCTCTGATAGATGATATGGTATGAGAAAAACACAGTTAAAATATTAGGTACTACACTATGAATCTACTTTCCAGGGATCCAAAAAATCTTTTGATATGTATGAAAAATATATTTGCAGAAAATAAACTCATTTGAAAATTAATTTCACAAGCATATAGAATGAGCATTTGCCAATGTGATCAAACACTGTTTTGTTCATTCTCATTCCTATGTGAAGGAAGTAAAGCTGTAGAATTTAGACA
Source organism: Dipodomys ordii (assembly GCF_000151885.1). NCBI lineage: Eukaryota > Metazoa > Chordata > Mammalia > Rodentia > Heteromyidae > Dipodomys > Dipodomys ordii. The sequence continues at coordinate 6,306,070 of NW_012267299.1, forward strand.
ACCAGGTAACTTTAGGGGGCACCTTATGCCTAGATAAATAATATTTGCATTTAAAAGACAAACATGAAAAAGTTAAAAATGTGAAAAGATAAACTTTAAAATGATTTATTAAGGGCATGTTATCACCTACAATATTTTTAAATATTCAAGACCTTACTCCCTGTCAAGAATAGCATCATGACAATTCCGAAGTGAAAAGTGTCACTTTCAATGACTTTGTTCAAACCCAGAATTAGATAACTTGTGAAAATGAAGAGGTTTCAACCAAAGCTGGTATTCCCAACATTTTTTTCAATGTGAAATTTATATTAATTAATCTGTCCACAGAATCACACTACAGAGACCCAAGGGCTAGGCAGAACCTTTGTAAGAACCATCCTAAAAAACAGGTTCTCAAAGTGTGGGAAAGTTGCTTTTTCAGCACCAAAACTTTTATAAAGCTTAACTCTATAAGTGGAATTTTTCTAAAACATAACTTACTTCTTTCACTTCTTAAACATAAACATAGTGATGCATTTAATATCTATCTAAGATTGTTTGTCCATAACTAAAGACCTCCTAGATTGCCTTTCTTTCCTTCCCTTCCCTTTCCTTTCTTTTCCTTTCTCTCTTCTCCCATCCTTCCTTGTCTCCCTCCCTCTCTTCCTTTTCTTTTCCTTTTTTCAAATTTAATTTTTATCTTTTTTCCTGAGTGTTTTTCCACCCCCCTTTACAATTGTACTTTTCCTTATGACTATTAAATATTGTTCTGTAACTGCCCATAACATCCCTTCTCTTTACAAATCATTGCTCCCCTCTGCTAGCTCACTAGAATGCAAAGAATCTGCTTATTAGAATTGTGTATAAAGTATGCTCATAAACTAACATGTTGAATTGAAACCCCTTTGTAACTACTTACTGATAATTTTTAAAGTTTTTTAAATAAAAAGTAAAAGTCCATGAAGTACTTAATGAAAATCCCCCCTGTTCTTAATATATGTGTGATATTTGTCCCATTTATTTTGGTTTCTTACAGACATCCTGCATCTCATCTGGGTCCCAGAAAATGAAGACATCGTTATATGACCAAACTGTAGAACTGTGGCTTCTGAGGTGTTCATGTCTGATGGTAATTAATTTCATGATGACTCTAAGGTGCCAAATTTTCATATACTACTAATTTTCATATACTATCTCCCTACCCCCTCTGTGTTTGTGTGTGTATATGTGTGTGTATGTGTGTGTGTGTGTGTGTGTGTGTGTGTGTAGTGATTAATGTTAAATGGATCTCATGAAATCACAACTTCTGAAACTTGGTTGGTTCACATCTGGAATCTATGGCAATGATCTGACAGAGTTTAGAGGAACCAGAAGGTGCTGTTGGCTAGATTGCACACAAAAACAGTCTGCTGTGCATTCACGCTCCCTGCAAAATGAAGAGGGTTGAAGACCCTATCTTTCGCAAGGGCACCTTGCAAAACTCAAGGCTATACATCAGGAATGACTTCCCCCTGCCCCTCTCCAACTACTCTACATTCATTCCCTTTACTCACTCTTCTGGGCTCTGCCAAGGCAGACTGCTCAGGCCTACTTTCACTTCCTGGAACACTCATTTCCTCCAGAGGGCCTTTACCCAAGAGTTCCCACCTCTTGGATATTCTTCCCCAGATCCTAAAGCCATGGCCTGGTTTTCTCCAACTCAGCTTAATCACATTTCCTAAGGAAAGCCTGTCTGCCCTGCCAGGTCAGTTCTGCCTATTATGTATACTTCTCCCAGGAACCCTTATCAGGTGTAATTTTTCATCTAATTATACGTAGGATGGATTAACTGGAAAAATAGTAGGTGCTCAATAAATATTTGTTCACTCCATGGAAGGGAGTAAACAAGGACACTTCAACCAAACTGGCCTCCTCATTGTGATTAATGTCAAACAGTGCCAAGAGAGCTGGAAAGCAGCATACAGTCACTCGATTGCTGCCAAGGCTCATGCCTCTTTCCTTTTAAGAAAAGAATAAAATCTACCCAAAGAATGTTCAGCAGCATAGTGTAAAGCTATTGCTGCTTCACTCTAGAAATCATTGCATTATACTAAGCAAAGAAATAGAAGAAAATCTTCCCAAACAAATGTCAAAAACTTTACCACACTGTCATATATGCTGCCTGTAGCATTTGTCTTTTGTTAATTTTTTTTTTCTGGCTTTCGTCTGTGTCTCTCAAGTTTGGGCAATTTCAAGTCTTCTTGTTGCCATGGAAATAGGAAACAATGATCTCAGAGTTGGGAGGGGGGCTATCCACTCTATGGGGTTCTAGAATTTTCTGCCTCTGGTAGTATTTGTAAATTAGAGGCAGTGTTTCTATGTCAGCAAATATTTGTTTTTGTGCTTATAACATGTCAAATATAGTTCTTTGCAGGAATGCCTCTGCTGCTACACTGCCCCATTAAACATAAACTATGCTCTCCTGATTTCTCCTGGTTTAGCTTTAAGTGAAGTTCAAGTTATTGAGCAGAGCTACCAACTCTTAAGTGAGAACCTTTTCCTTTTCCCTCTAGGCACCTTCACAAACCTTCACATATTTTATAGAGCTCTTCTTGACACCCTAGAAACTTGAGTTTACAAAATGCTATACTATATGCATTCTCAATTTTAGGATTTTCTGCATCTATTTCACAGGCAGATAAAATATCTTAGGTTTCAGACAAGACACCAATGTCTGATGTTGCTCTTTGTAATTATCCTGGACAGTTAGCAGTTGATAATTTCTCATATGCACAGGAAATCTCACCAAAAGTTATTGAAATTTTTGAAAATTCTAGAAAAAGGAGAAAATACTTATCTCCTCAATAGTTAAGTGTCTACAATTTTACATCTTTTTAGACTGGCTAACTTTCCTTCTGACTTTGAACTAATAACCTCTGTGCACATATATGGCTGTGTTGTAATACACTGTATGAGAATAGTTCACATCCTTTGCCACTAGAAAGTTAACATTTTACCAAGGGCAGATAGCAAAGATGCCCACCAACTATTAGTTTGTTTCTTCATGGAAGCTCAACCACCTGAGCTCTTTCTCTCCATTTAAATAAGGATACATTTCCCTGTTGAGCACCTACCTGATGAATTACTCTCCACTGCAACCCCCTATCCCATCTTTGAAACTTTCTCTTGCTTGTAATTCTGGCCTTAAGAATACCCAGAGGAGGGCTGGGTAGGTGGCTCAGTGGTAGAGTGTTTGCCTTATATGCATGAGGACCTGGGTTCGATTCCTAAGCACCACATAAGCAGAAAAAAACGGAATGGCGCTGTGGGTCAAGTGGTAGAGCGCTAGCCTTGTGCTGAAGAGATGAGGGATAGCACCCAGGTCCAGAGTTCAGGTCCCACGACCAACCAAAAATTAAAAAAGGATACCCAGAAGAGACCTCTGCTAAAAGATATGTTGGAGAAAGGTCAAGAAGCCTCTAAAGATAACCCCTAATTTATAGTTCAACCATTAGAGATTTAATTCTTTTGCACTTTCATGAGTCTACTTTGAAAAATGCCAGTATCCTTTGAAGAAAGGCTGAGACTGGAAGTCACAATCAGTTTATACTCCTAAGGGACTTCTTAAGGCAACTGAGTGACAACCCCCAATGGAAAACTAAAATTAGGACAGGCCCTGGAGTGTGATGCTAGTTAGGAAAGGGATTGTGTGATGGGGAGATTGTGGGGGTGGAATGAAGTTGACTAATTCTACCCTGGATTTCACAGTGTTCAATCCACGGGGTCTCCATAAAGATCTCCTTCTCCCTCCTCCTCCCTCATGGTCTCTTGCCAAGGTTTGTCGTGTATGTGTGTGGCTGTGTGAGCACATTATATGTGTATGTACAGATGTCTGTGTCTATATCCCAAGGTCTTCCTTTGTTGTGACAGCAGCTTGTCTACCAGTAGTAATCATAAAAAATTAATTCAGATTACTTGTTGGATGATTTAGGTATTTTCAGCTTCATTAGCAGCTAATCACTGCACAATGAATTACTCAACCAGGGCTTGCAATATCTGCCTTCGAGGGGACTACCATAACTGGAATGAATGTATAAAAGGGGACTTCCGGAGGGCATTATATACACTATATGGAAGCATGTTATATACACTCATGGAAGCATGAGTTTGCCAATGAACTGTCTCTGCATGTTTTTCGCAGGTCCCCTTTCTTATTTTCCACTTGCTGTCCCACCCCACCCTCTGTTGAGCCTGCCTTTAAGATCCCACTACCATGCCTTCCAGGAAGAGGTAAGAGCCCATAGTTCTAGCTGCATCCTTGGAGGACTGCCCCCGGTGTCCTCACAGGTGAGGCAACCTGGCCTACTACACCCAGAGTGAGGTTGGGAGGTGAAAGATGTATAATCAGAAGGCTCGGAAAGATGCTACTGGGGATGCAGCCAGATGACTTGCTGCCCTCAGAAAAATGCTCTTCTTGCCATGCCTTGAGGAACAAATTAGCATCAGTGACAGAAGGCTGACCCCCGAGCTCAGGTCTTATTATGAACTCTTTCTCCAACCACTGAAAACAAGCTAGTGGGTACAGAGGCTTGGTTGGCACGGGAGCAGATCTGACACATACCTCTAGCATCTTTGGCCACACAAAGTGCTCTATAGGTAGCCCTAACCCAATTTGCCCTTGACACAGGGGCTGTTTTCAAGGACTGGTTGGCTTTGTCAGGAATTTTTCTCTTAACACTTGTCAATGACCATTGTCAGGTGTTGCTAGGGTTGCAAGAGAAATCTTTCACTTGATTGGCTAAGCAATTGTATTCCTTAACCAATCCAAATGCTCTGCCTGGGGGAGGTGGGGGCTTAACAAGATAGAACAATATCAAGCACCGGCAGACGCATTCTGTGTACTAATAAGGCGTCTGGAAAAAATGGAATTATAGTGTGCAGGAATCTCATCCTCTCCACAGCTCCAGCCATGGCCTGGTTGCTGCTGTACAAAATGTTACAGCATAAGAGTCTTTCCCAGTGATTGGAAGATATCTTGATTTCAAAATAGGGGGGTAGCAATTCTAAGAAGGAAGTAAAACTCCTTGCTCATTGTATTTTACTGCCTTCCTTAGTAAAACTGCTGAGTTGTGATTTAAAATATTCCACCCTTTAAAATAAATTAAACACAGTCCTTAAAAACAGGAAATGAGAGAGGCACACAGTATTGTCTACTAAACATTCACAGACCACATACCACAAACAAAGCTGAGTATCACAAAGGAGTCCTATGAATTGATTTTAGAATGATAAGGCTCATACCAAGGGAGGTGTTGGGGCTCTGGTAAGGTACTCCTGGGCTGAAACAGCATGCTAATTTGGAAATAAGTGAAAGACAAACATCAGCTCGAAGAGAAATTTGGATCTACCTAGACCATAGAGATTTGGAGATTCATCTAATCCTTATGAAACTAAGGAAAGTAACCACATCTTGATCACAGTAATGGCAGAACCCTGCTTCAGAAAGAATCACTTCCATTAACATGATGTTCCTGCTGAACTTGGGTGCTATAACAAAACCAAAGTTAGCTTGGCTGAAAAATAAGCCAGCCTTCTCTATGAGATTGATTTCCTTTTTAGTTATTAATATAATCACCAAGCTTTAACATTTTTGTCAGTTTTTATTCAGTCACAAGAAAAGTCTCTCAAGGCTCCCTTGCCAAGATTTTTCTGACATACTTTATAAAGATGGAGATGCCATTCAACAGTACAAATGGAGCAGTTGGAGGTATAGCTCCATTGGTAGAATGCTAGCCAGTGAGTGAATGCAGCAGGTACCCAGGTCAAGTCCCAATCTCAGACCAAAGGCAAGAAAAAACGAATTCAAATGAAAAGAAAGAAAAGAAAAATGGAAGGATGGGAGCAAGGGAGGAAGGAAGGGAGGGAGGGAGGATTATCAGTATGTTTCCTATGCATACCCCCCATTATCTAGCCAAGTCCCTTCTGCTGTTACCTCTACAGTCAAGCTACAGAGAGTAAGCTTTGTTTAAGGAGATCATCATTTTATTTACTATACATTTGGAAGTGGCTCCACATGAGAGAGAAAAAAGATATAAGACTCTCAAGTTCTGGGTAGTTTCATCTCCCACTCCACTGGAAATAAGAAGAATGTCCACAGCAGGGGGGAACCTTTTTTTAAATTTTTAATTGTTATTTTAAAGGTGACATACAGAGGGGCTACTGTTTCATAAGCCAGATATGAGTACATTTCTTTTTGGACAATGTCACACGTTCCCTCACTCCCAGTTTTTCCCTCCCATCTCCTCACGCAAGTTGTATAGTTCATTTTCAACATAGTGTCTAGTGAGCACCAGTACTGCATTTGTTCAGTTTTTGCCCTTCCATTTCTGTGTTCCCTCTTACCCTTCCAAAGACAGATATACAAATGAAACAAAAAGAAAAAAACCCTCTGGTTTCCATTTCCTGGAATTCATTTCGATAAATATTTATCAGAGGCACAGAGGCATTGGGACTTTGTGTTCCTCTCATAAGAGTATCCTCCTTTGGTCTCACTGTGTGTGAATGACAAGAGTCCTGTATAATTTTTCATGTCCCAGTATATTTTATACTTAGCTTCTGCATATGAGGGAAAATATGCGCCATTGGAATCTCTGAGCTTGGCTTCCTTCACTTAACATGATATGTTCTGGGCAAGTCCACTTCCCTGTGAATGACATATATTATTCTTTCTAATGGCAGTGTAAAATTCTGTCATAGAAGTACCACATTTTTTAGATCTACTCACCTATTGTAGGACAACTAGGATATGCAAGTATCTTTACTATATCCTGGTTTGTGCAATTCTGGGTAGATGTCCAGGAATGATATGGCTGGGTCATAGGGAAGATCTATGTTTAGATTTTTGAGGAACCTCTAGGCTATTGTCCAGAGTGGTACATTCCCAGCAATAGGGTTCTTTTCCCTCCACATCCCCACTAGCATTTGTTGTAGTCATAATTCACAGTTTTGGACAACTAACCGGGGAGAGATGGAATCTCAAATTTGATTTGCATTTCCTTTATGGCCAGGGATATTAAGCATTTCCTCATGTGTTCTTTGCCATTCTTACTTCTTCTTCTGAAAAGTCTCTCCTTAGCTCCTTTGCCTAATTAGTAATGGGGTTATTAGTTTGGGGAGGGACTAATTTCTCGAGCTCCTTGTATATCTGGCGATCTTTCTAATTTAGTAATTATGGGACATGATTTTTAAGAAGGTTGGCAGTAGGACTGCCTGAAGCGTTGCACAGGTGCTAATGGCTCACACCTGTTACTTAGGAGGCTGAGATCTGAGGATCAGAGTTCAAAGCCAGCCCTGACAGAAAAGTCCGTGAGACTCTTACATCCAATTAATCACCCAGTATTTGGAAGTGGAACTGTCGCTCAGGTGGTGGAGCACTAGAATTCAAGCCCCAGAACTGGCCAAAAAAAAAAAAGAAAGAAAGAAAGAAAAGAAAAAAAATAATTTCATAGTCTTCCTCCACTGTACCCTGTACAGTACGTCCTCCTGCACCCAATGCCACTTGTACTGCAGACCAGAAGGACCCATCTTGATGCGGCTTTGCCTAGATTCTCCTACTACCTTAATGGAAGTGCTATTAATACCAGGAAGTACTATTCTAAAGGGGAAGAGATGTGGAGTGTGTTTGGTTAGTTCTGTTGTTAATGTGATACTAAATGCAGATATTTGTGCTGTTGGCAACATCATAGGGAGTGATTTATCCCACTTGCATAGCTAGGCATAATTTGTCATATGGCCTTGTTTGTGTATTAATCACTTAAGGCTTTTATCTTTATTTCAGAGGTCCTGACATTCTGTTTAATATTTTTAACTCAGAACCTATTCTGACCTGGTCTGCACCCTCCAGGAAAAGATTGAGAAGGCCAGAAAACTTACCACCAATCTCTCACCTTTTACTGGAGAATCTGAGTGAGTTATGAAATTTACTATTATTTTAGATCAGGACCCAGCCTAGGAGGCACATATAGAGTCACTGCTTAGTATTTTCTAGGGCTAGAGCTGTCCAGGGCTCTTTGGTCTGTTCTAGCCAAGCCTCTTATTTTCAGACAAATTCATGAGAATCAGCAAGGCAGTTTGGCTTTATAAAACTATTGGGTCAATGAAAAGCATGGAAAGGAAAAAAAGAGCTCAATAGAAGGGATTCTTCTGATTCAAATATAATATAAGCATGTGCAAATTACCATAGTGAAAAGCGGTACAATCAATACATATTAAAAATGTGTGACTGAAAAATAAAACAGGCTGGGTTAAGAGACAGGTATCAAGGCTGGGAAGGTGGCTCAGTGGTAGAGTGCTTGCCTAGCATGCATGAGGCCCTGGGCTCGATTTCTCAGCACCACATAAGCAGAAAAAGCCAGAAGTGGTGCCATGGCTCAAGTGGTAGAGCACTAGCCTTGAGCTGAAGAGCTGAGGGACAGTGCCCAGGCCCAGAGTAGAGGCCCCACAACCAACAAAAAGAGAGAGAGAGAGAGAGAGAGATAGGTATCAGTGGAATGAGGAAGGTGAATGAGGGTAAATGTGGTTGAAGTACTTCATATGCCTATGTAGGAATAGGACAATGAAACTAGTTGAAATTTTTTGAAGAAAAGAGTGAAGGGATAAAGGAGAGCAATAGAGGGGGTGTGGCCGATGTATAGAACTGTCACACTGAAAAAAAAAAAACCCTTTACAACGAATGTAACATCTGTAACTGGATAGTGTTCACTGTAAGATTCTTTCAATTTGGTGCATGTATGAAAAATACTCATAACAGAGTGCTGGTGATAATCGTCATTAGATTTGCTTACTCCATTTTTTAATGTCTATAATAGCAAGTTATAAAGAACACATAATCTGAGTTTGAAAGAATCTCATAGCTGACTTGTTTTCTTTCTCAATTTTGGTCTTTCATACTTTTTTCATTTGAGTGGACAAAAGAAGCTAGGAAATCCATATTAGAGAAATCGGGAGTTAAGGAAAATTCTGTGACCTTAAAAACAACGCAAAACTCCTTCTGTAATATATTGAATAGCAAGAGCAGACACTTACTCCAGACTTTGCAGAATCAAGAAATTAATGAAAAGCCCAAGTCTGTGTCCTCAGAACCACTGAGGAATGATAATTACAGACAATATTTCTGGAGCAGACACATAACCTTGATTCCCAGGATACCCCCGAAAGCACTCTAATAGTATGCTATTTATGGAAGGTTTTTCCACCTTTAATAACAGAGAAATAATGTTAGAAGGAAAGAAATCCCTTATTTAGCCACTGGGGTGTCATTATTGAGCCCCAGCTGAAGGCCCTGTTAAAAGCATCCATATGGTTAAAGAACATGTTTCCCCCATGAAATCAAAACTGAGGACATCTGAGACTCTTGAACATCTTTTTCCTTGGATCTTAAAATGGATCTGTGCATATTTGTGAAAAGATTTTATGATGTGCTATCTTCCAAAGTGAATGGTTATTTATAATTCATAAAAAACCTGAGCACAGGAAAATTTTTCCTTTTTATTAGTCCTGTAAAGTTAGACCAGCTGATCTTTTAGAACATATTATAGACATCAAATTCCCCGTCTGGTTGAAGTTTCTCTCTTCAGACTAAATTCGAAGAGGCAGTGCCACTGAATCTGTTGCTCAAAAGCTGGTGGGGTCCAAATCTCTTTTGATTAAATGTTAAGTAAACAAAACATCACTCTCAGAGCCAGTCTCTAAAGACACAGAAGGGAAAATACTTGGAATACTAAACATACTTTTTTAAATCTCACATAGCCTTTATAAAATACAGTGGTATGTTTTAAAGTAGATTTTCTTTTCTGTTTCCAACATTTAATCAGACTTCAGACACAGTCACCACATCATTTCCTTTCAGCTGCTGCTGGCAACTTGAGTCACAATCTTGATAGCATGAGCAGGAATGACTTAGGTCAAGCAGTGTGGACAAGGGGGATTTGGACCCACTACAAGGAGCTGTCATGCCACAGTCTCCCACCCAGCTGCACCTGCACACCCCCTGCCAGCCATGATATCACAGCAAGTTGTTTCCTCCAAAGAATCTGGTTGCTTAGGTCACCCTGCTGAGGTCATGTCCACCTCCTTTGCTGATGGGCCATGTACTCATATAAGAGAGTGACAGAGGGGTTTTTTTTGGAGAGCTTGGTTAAATCTGAAAATAGAACTTCTCTTTCTTCCTTCCTTCTTTCCTCCTTTCCATTCTTTCTTTTCTTTGTTATTTCTTCCTTCCTTCCTTCCCTTCCCTTTCCTCCCTTCTCCCTTCCTTTACTCCTTCCTGCCTGCCTGCCTGCCTGCCTGCCTGCCTTGCTTGCTTTCAAGTTCCCAGCCCTCTAGTATTCCAGATGAGCTTTGTCAACTCTATTTTAGAACTATCTAGAAATAGCTTTCTCTTGATTTTTAAATGGTTTAAAATATAGGTTGCTAACTCTCTCTCTCTCTCTCTCTCTCTCTCACACACACACACACACACACACACACACACACACACACACACAAACTCACTTATAGAATAGAATCCTGGTCAGGAAGAACTGCTTCACCTTCCATTTTATACTGTTCCTCTAACCCTACTTCTGCTTGTAATCAATGATTTTCAATCAGTTCTAAGATTCCAGCTGAACAGAGTGGTTCTTCACTTTATAGGCTGTTGAGGTTGCTGGTGAAATAGATATCACAGAACTGAAACCTATACTGAAGTTCCTTTCTTCTGAAGGCTGAGCAATCCTGTCTATATTGTTTAGCAAAAAAAGGCAGGGGGTGGAGATTGAGTTGCTGAGGTTACCATTTTGGTGGGCAAACCACACTGAAGGCTCATCTTAGGAGCATGTGTTACACAGTTTTCTAGTACTGTAGCAAATAATTGAAATTATAGAGATTATTGAGTTTATCGAGTGAAAGGTTTATGTTGGGCTCACAATTTCTTAGAGTTCACTCTTTGGTCAGTTGCCCCCATTACTTTTAGGCCTGTGCCAAAGCAGCACATCATGGTTGGTAGCACATGGAAGGGAAGAGCTCCTCACTTCATGACTAGGACCAAAAAAAAGAAGGAAAGGAAGGAAGGGAGGGAGGGAGGAAGGAAGGAAGGAAGGAAGGAAGGAAGGAAGGAAGGAAGGAAGGAAGGAAGGAAGGAAGGAGGAAGGAAGGAAGGAAGGAAGGAAAGAAGGAAGGAAGGAATGAAAAGACCAGAAGATCTTCCACTAGGCTCTACCTCTTAAAGTTTCCAGAACCTTCCATTTGCACCACTGGAGCCTAAGTCTACCTCATGGATTTTAGAGGAACAGTTTGGCTCCAAACTAAAGCAGAAAGAAAGACTAACTTGTAGACAGTTAAATCTCTTCTTTCTATTTGACTAGATGTTTTACGAGATTCAGTGAGAGACAGGTTCCATGAACTGTATGAGGCTTTATCTCCTTTTCCTCTCTTACTTTAATTTAACATATCTAAGCATTGTTTGGAAAAAATTGATGGATAATGAATGCAAAAATATAATGTGTTTCCTTATCATAATAATGATTCATTTATCATCAATCACAGAAAACATTAATTCATTGTATAACATGATGTTAATCAAATATCTACCACATGTCCCGTCTATCCATTCGGACCACAAATACTGCTTGAGGACTTAACATGCACCAGGCTCTATGGTAGAAACAAAGCAATGAGCACCCATGACTTCTGGACTTAAGTCATACCAAGGTGGCCCCAACACAGGTAACTTCCTTCTGTGACTACACCGGGGCAAGAAAGAAGGAACATAGCTTTACTCCTGACAGTACTCCTGACAGGATCATGAACTCTGTCCAGTCCATTTTCTTGGCCTGCTACCAAAGCCTTGTACATGGTCACTCAAGAGAAAAAAGAATGTTTACTTTAGTGGGGAAACATTGTAGGACATGGATTGGATAAAACATGGAATAATGTCAAATATTCATTTTATGTTTCTAAAGTTTAAGCAGCTACTGTAAATCACAGTATATTTAATTTTCTTCTTCCTTTTAGGCTGTTGACCCTTCCTCCAGATCTAGGCTTTTGGAGTCCTGGTTCATCTGGCTAATTCACCAATCTCAATCTCCCCGTCAGTCCAATCATCTTTCTCATTCTAGAGATAAGCAATAGAATCCTTTCTTTTGTAGGGCCCTATGCATAACTCCTTTATCTGGCATTCACTGAGCTGTGAAAAACTTTCAGTTTTGGGGGAGAGCAAGGGAGAACTGAGTTGGAACAAAACTTGGGCAGGGAGAGGATGCCAAGAAGGCACCCAAGGCTTCCCTGCATGCTGCCTTAGCCAAGCCTGTGATTAATGCTAGGGTTTGTTTATGGTAGATCATAAATAGACCAGTACTTCTTGAAGAAGCTTCAGGAAAGGACAGAGCTTCCTGGTTTGCCTGCTGCAGCTCACCAACACTGGGTTACAAATATGCAAATGCTATAGGTGGGTCAGGATATGGAACCACCCAGTCAAAAACTGCTACCAGGGGAAGCAGCAACTGAGACAGCCACCTGTGAAGGTAAGCAATTCTGCCCCACCTTATATCAGCTGGGTTAATGAGAGTTCTTCAGAAAAGTGAATAAAGACAGAACCCTCATACTTGCCTAGTGATGCCTGTGTATCATCAGTGCTATTGCTGGCAGGGGACCACCCTCGTCCAGGAATGTTCCCTTCATTCTTTGATTTTTTTCCCCTTTCTATCAGTACTAAGGACTGAATCCAGAGGCCTATGCATGCTATGCAAGCACTCTACCACTTGAGCCAGGCCTTCAGCCCAGGCTGGCCCAAACCCCAAATCCTCCTTCCCAAGCTGACCTCAAACCATAAATCCTCCTTCCTCCACCTCCCAGGTAACTAGGATTACTGGAGCATGCCACCATATCCAGCTCCTTCACCCTTTCTGGTTGTACATCAAAGGTGAGCATTTGTGGCTACTCTCTGCCCTATGTTTATGGCCTTTACTTCTCAATCCCAGCTTCCTCGTCCTTTGTTCCAGCCCAACAGGTCCAGCAGAAATATAATGGCAAACATTTATATGACTCAAAAAATTTTAGAACACACATATTTTAAAACACACATACTTTTAACATTAGGGTTATATTGAGATAGAATTCATACACTGTATAATTCACCCATTAATGTGTACAATATTATATATTCATGTTATACAATTAGCACATAATCAATTTTAGACCATTTTTATCACAACATAAGGAAACCACAGACTATTAGATCATTTTGCATTTCCATCTAAAACTCTATTGGCCTGTGAAACCACTAATTTCCCTTCTGACTATGTGGAGTTCCATTTTGGACACTTTGTAAACATGAACTCGTTTGATGCATAGCCTTCTGTATCTCGTTTCTTTCACTTAGCATCATCTTTTCAAAGTTTATCCATTGTTATAAGATGAATTTTAATGATGCACTTTATTTAGCCTAATCAAAACAAAATATTATTGTTCCATATAGTCAGAATCTTAAAAATGATTAGGGATGTTTTGTATTTTTCATATTATTTTTGAATGTAGCGTGGTTTTTTTTTCCCCCAGCACATCTCAACCAGACCAGTTAGCCACATTCAAATTTTAATAACCACAGGTAAGTCGTAGTTACTTTACTATTCAGCAGAGACAAAATCCTTTCTGTTACTTGTTTTCCTTTCTTTGACAGTACTAGGCTTTGAATTCAAGGACTAACACTGTCGCTTGAGCCAAGTTCCCAGCCTTTTTACTTTCATCATTTTTCAAACATGGTATTGTTCCTCTTCCCTTTGGCTTGGATTTTAATCCTCCAATTTGTATATCCCCTGTAGCTAGGATGACAGGTGTCTAGCATAGCACCTAGCTGTTAATTGATTGAGGTGGGGTCTTCTGAACGTTTGCCCTGGCTGGCTTTAAACTGAGATCCTCTCAATCTCTGCCTGTGGAATAACTGGGATTTCAGGCATGCGCCACCATGCTAAATTTATGTTATTGAAAAACAACTCCCTGTCCACCACTTCCTCCTGAGAACCCTCTTAGTCCTCTAAGCATCTGTGTACACCATGGATTGCAGACACTCTTATGCCTTAGATCTTATTGCATCTTATGTGCTCTTATGGCAGTCAATATGTTTTGCATCAAATTTCCCCCTTCTCCTATTGTAGAGAAACTTGTGTTTGTACTTAAACCCTGGACATTGAGTTGGAAGCCCATAGCAGGTAACTGCAGCTTGCTGCCCCTCCTCCCCCACACCCCACTGGCTCATCCTTCCCCAGGCACTGGGGAAGTTGAGCATCTTTCTGCTTGTCTTCTAGAAGGCTGTCTTGAAAAAAGTTTACAAATGAAGATTTTCTCTTTCTTTTCAAAAACAAGTCTATCATTTCTTAATTTTCTCCCTGGTATATTTTCTAGCCATTGTTTTGCTAATAATAGCTCTAAGCACACAAATAAGGCTCCCTGGTAGTGGTAGATTTGTGAAATTGCTACAAGCTCCCTCACAGCTTTATCCTGCTCCTGTCAGCCATTTCCTCGAGAAAATGGACATTTAATCAGCACAAGGGTGTGTCTTATTAGTCTGGCTCATCAGTATCAACTCCTTCCAGACTCCAGAGAGAAAACAGAAACCTATAGCACTGCCACTGATGGCCGAGGATACAGGAATTTCAATATAAAGCCGCAGCTTTATGAACCAAGCACAGTATTTATCTCAGTGTGCTTCTGTCTATATGGTAAGATGTATGTTATTTCTAAAGGCTGTGGCTCTTAAAATTGGCACAAACATTTTCACATGTTCGTGAAATTACCTTCCCCCACCCTCTTTTTTTTTGGGGGGGGTCTGTCATGGGGCTTGAATTCTGGACCTGGGCACTTTCCCTCAGCTCTTAAACTCAAGGCAAATGCTCTACCAATTGAACCACAGTGCCACTAGCAGTTTTCTGGTGGTTTATTTGAGATAAGAGTCTCATGGACTTTCCTGCCCAGGCTGGCTTTGAACCATGACCTTTATTTTTTATTTATTTTTTCCTTAATAAGAAATGTACTCATTATCTTGCTCATGTAAGTATAACCTCTCTGTATGGTATTTTCATAATAAAAAAACTTATTAAAAAATAAAAAATTGTACTCCTTACCTGATTTATAACTGTAACCCCTCTGTATATCACCTCTACAACAACAATAAAATATTTTCTTTTTTTATTTTTTATTTTATTTGTGAACATACTGTACAGAGGGGTTACAATTACATGGGCAGGATAATGCATACATTTCCTACCAAGCATTGCAGCTATGACCCAGCAATCCCACTTTTGGGCATTTACCCAAATGTTTACAAACTAGACCACACTAAAGCTACCAGCACAACAATGTTTATTGCAGCATTATTTACCATAGCTAAGATATGGAACCAACCCAGATGCCCCTCAGTAGATAAATGGATCAAGAAAATGTGGTATATATACACAATGGAATTCTATGCCTCCATCAGAAAGAATGACATTGCCCCATTTGTTAGGAAATGGAAAAACTTGGAAAAAATTATACGAAGTGAAGTAAGCCAGGCCCAAAGAAACATAGGTCCCATGGTTTCCCTTATTTGCAATATCTAGTATATGTATGAGTCAAGCGGAAAAGGTCAGATAATGTGATGTCAGGAAAATGAACCCTTAGATATGTATTTTAATGTTTTTTTTCTTTCATGCATGTGTTTCTAACGCAATTATAAGATTATTTCTTTGTTGCTTTGTATGTCCCTCCCCCACAGTATAACCCCTGCTTTCACTATATTTGATGTCAGTATAACTTGTGGAGGAGATGGGGAAAAACAAGTCGTTTAAGGATACAGGTGGACCTGTTGCAACAATAAGAAGTACAAGTTGTCATGTGGAAAACAAGCTGGGGGGGGGGAGAGGATGGGGGGGAGGGGGGAGGCTGGGAAGGGATGTGAAGGGTAAACAAAGGAGGAGGCTGAGCCATGACCTTTAGATCTCAGCCTCCTGAGTAGCTAGGATTACAGGCATGAGCCACTGGTGCCTGACCCCCCCCCCGCCTTTTTTTTTAAAGAAAAGCTTACAAAATTTAGGGTTTGTCTACAAAATGCAAGGTTGATGGCAAGCCTAATAGGAGAAAACTTTAATAGAAATGTAGGAACAGCCTACAAGAAATATAGTATATGTCTTGTATATATATATGTGTGTGTGTACTATATAAGAATGAAAATATACTATTTTATATAAACTATATTTCTTATATATAATATATAGAAATATACTACATTTCTTGTATCATATTTCTTGTTTTTTCTCAGAGCAAGAGAGGGAACTAGCCAGTTGCTGGGGAAGAGATTTTGAGGTTGGCTTTAGGAAGGAAGAACTTCCTGTAAATAACATAGAAGTGCTAGAGAACTTCACAAAGGGAGCTTGTGGTTCCCACTAACATACGTTATACCAGCATCCCTTCTAGGGATTTCCTAGTTTGTGTCTATTTCTGTCCGAGGAATAAAAGTAGGAATATTTCACTCAAATGCTTCTCTACAGTTGGTTTTCCTAACTTGAAGTATTATTATCATGTTTTTCAAAATTAGCTTTCCTTTTATTTTTGTGGTTTGGAGGACAAACTCAGGGCCTCAGGACTTCTAGGCAAGTACCCCTTCATTTTTCTTTTTATTCTCAGCTATGTATGAAGTTTCTCAAGGCTGATCATCTTGAAGCTTACAAAAACAAATCTTCAAAAATTAAGAATAAAGCTGAGTGTAGTAGAGTACACCTATAATCCCCGCACTTGAAAGGTTAAGGCAGGAGGAGCCCTCGTTTGAGGCTAGCATGGGTTCTATAGCAAGGCCTTGTCTAAAAAAAAATTAAAGATAAATAAATAAGAATTGTTATAACAATAAAAAGTCTCAGCTAAAATGTAAGTTAAAACTTTTTTTTTCCAGTCCTGGGGCTTGAACTCAAGGCCTAGGCACTGTCCCTGAGCTTGTTTTGCTCAAGGCTAACACTCCACCACTTGAGCCATAGTGCCACTTCCAGCTTTTTCTGTTTAGGTGGTGCTGAGGAATCAAACCCAGGGCTTCGTGAATGCAAGGCAAACACTCTACTTCTGAACCACATTCCCAGCCCAAGTTAAGACTTTTTTAGCTTTTTGATTAAACAGAAGTTCATAATACAATGGCATTCTCAGAAAAGACAATAGAAGATAGACATCTTGCAGGTTAGGAGAGTTTCTGTGAGCTTATGCATATTATCTATTTTCTTTTACTCAATTGAAACTTTCTTTTCTACAGAAAATGTTAGCACCATTGCCATTCTAGCATTCCCTATTAGGCCTCACCCAAGAACTGCTTGGCAGTCTATACAGAACAGTTAAACCACCCAGTGCCCCAGGGAATGTTGTAAAAACCATGTCTTCAGTGACACCATATTCAGTGAGTTGAGCAGAACCAAGTTTTCTTGGGAACACCTGGCTATGAGTCACTGACTCACTGGCCTCCATTTGGAGTCTATTTTCTTGTTGTAATTAATTTTTCCTTCTGCTACGCCCATTCTTGAGATGGAAGGACCTAACCTGTCTTAGGGATGCATGTCTAATGCCACACAAATCCGAAATTATTTCAGTGGTTTCTAAGGCAAACTTGTGTGATTCAAGCAAGTGTACTGCTGACGTTATAAGAATTTTTGAAACATCTGAAGAGTCTTATTTTTTTTCTCATATCCTCTTGCTTATTTCCATATGGAAGGAATTCTTATGATGGAAGGAATTCCTATGAGGTAATAGGGTGGTGGGAAGACAGTTTGCTTTAGCTCTTGCTAGTTATTCCATGTTAGGTTTGAAAGGGTTATTTGCATCTGGTCCCTATTTGTTAACATCAGTGGACTATGTTTGCATAACTAGATTGACTTATGAAAGGACTTCCATTTTGAATGGTTAGTGGTCACAGAAAACACACACAAGCATATGTGTGCGCACACACACACGTGCACACACACACACACATGTTATCACTATCACCATTACCACCATCAGCAACCAAGCTCTAATCTAGAGATAGCAGCCTGTGGAAAGCCATGTGGAGGAAAAAAAAAAAAAAACAGAAAAAAAAATGTTCTTAAAGACCATCACAAAGCCTTCCTGTTTTCAATTTCCTCCCTCCTTTTGAAATAAGATCCAATACCCCCAGCCTTCAACCTAGTGTAAAGTAGCTGGGACTTGGCAGGAAGTGGTATGACAGACCACCCAGGAATCAAGGTGTCTGATGTGGAAGGAAAACATTAAATGAAAATCTAAAGATGTAAAATTGTTGGGAATGATACTTAGGCTCCTATTCTCCCCAGTGAAGGTTCCCCTTCCCCCACCTCGCCTGTGCTGCAGCCTTCAGTTAATTATACAGCTAGAAAGGGTTGGACTCTGTCACTTTCCAGACAGTACCTCAGCCCTAAGGCAGAGTACAACCAGCTCTTTTGAAAGACCTCCATCCAATGCTTTCCAGTTCTTGAGAAATGTTCTTGTTCTCTAAGCTCCTCAGGCTATTTTCAGTCAACCTGGGGCCTTTCCTTATCATCATCTGGTGTTTTGTCATTTCCATTAAACTGTGACATTCCTGAAGCCAAAGAGCAGGTGTTATTCTACCTGAACTTGTACCCAACACCTCCCTGTTAATAGCTGGGACAGGAAAGCCATACAATCCATATCTCTGGACTTTGATTACTTTCTTGTTTTATTATCACGCAAGATCAAAGTTCTCTCTTTTAGACTGCAAGATTTGGGAGGGCTGGAACTCACTTCCTAAACAGTTTAAGTGACTTCTTGCCAATCAGCATCACTAATATTCGGAGGCAATAACCACATCTGGGGTGATTTGAGGGGTTTGAGAAACATCCTTCTACTATGAATTTCCACAGAGTGATACTTTTGCACTTCTTGTTAAAATACAGATGTTAGGGGTAAAAGTATGGCTCAAGTGATAGAATGCTTGAGTTAAAGCCCCACTATGGCAAACAAAGCAACCAAACAAACAAACAAAAAAAACAAATGCTTCTGTGCCTCCTGGAGCAATAAGAGGATAAGTTATCTGTGAAGTTGGGGAGATAAAGGAAAGACATTGAGCCTGGAGGAAGGAGAAGGCAAGATCACTAAACGGATGGGAAAGGAAGTTTGTCTGTCAATTCACACCAAAACCTTTTCAGTAATGTGTGATAGTGTAAGAAGAATTACTCTGTCCCAAGGCTTGGTAGACTAAGACTATGAATTCAAAGGGGAGACATTTAGAGAGCATTGACTATGTGCCAGACACTTAACTACTAGCAACTCATTATCCCCCTCAGCCTGGCCCTCATACCATCCCAGTTTTACAGATGAGAAAACCAAGGCGCAAAGGATTCCAGAGTGACAGGATAGAAGGTGGTAGATCCAGAAAGTGAATTATTATCTTCATATAATTAAGTTTTCTCTCCCTCAGCCATTCCCATATTTACCTGTGATTTTTATTCTTGTCTACTCTTGTCAAAAGACTTACCTGAGGTAAACCAAATGAATCCTAATGTAGGAAACAGATTGGCATCTAAGTAAGCAGAAATTGTTCTAGCCATAGAAGCTCTTCTATAATAAATAAATAAATAAGAAGTAGTAACCATTATGTTGTTATTAGCAACACTTTGAGAATGTAAAGGGTGATCATGTGGATCCTTTGAATTAAAAATACCAAAGGAGGAGCTGGGAAGGTGGCTCAGTGATAGAGTGCTTGCCTTGCATGCATGAGGCCCTAGGTTCAATTCCTCAGCCCCACTTCTGCCAGAAGTGGTGCTGTGGCTTAAGTGGTAGAGCACTGGCCTTGAGCTGAAGAGCTGAGGGACAGCACCCAGATCCCTAGAATTGAGATGATTGCCTAATAATTAGAAGGGATCAAGCTGAGACAACAATAACCAGATAAATAGCAGAGGAAGAGAGAGGCAGGACAGCCTCATGCCTTGTTCCCCTTGTTCTCTGCAAGTGTTTGTTAGGTTTTCTTAAATGGAATGGTCTAACGCTGGAGATTGGATTGTTTTGCGAACAGCTTCACAGTGCTGCTTCTGGGCAAACATGACTGGGAGGTGACCCAGAGCACCCACATCCCTGTCTGCCTCATACAAGGAACTTCCCTGCCTCCAGGGAAGCCTGTGCTTCAGCCAGGTGTGGCAAAGCTGAGCAGCCTGGCTTGGGGTGAGGCTACCTGACATTTGCCTTACCAGGGCTGCACTGCTGTGGTTTTCTGTGGTGTCTTTCATGGGGACAGCAACTTCCTGGTGCAGTCTGAAGCAGAGAGCAAACAGCTGGGTTTTTATATCAAGCTCCCAGCATTCCTGTGGGCTCAAGTTCAAGGGTTGCTTTTTTTTTTTAACTAGTGTGACTTCAAATCCTTTATAATGATCTTTATATAATTCATATAAAAACAATAGCTCTAAGCCTCTTAAACCTTTAAAACTTATTATTGTCTTTCGGGGGCTTTGGGTTGGCTAATCTCCATAATGAACTATATAGACAGTTTCCCGAATGTCTTCTTTCCTTTCATTAGTGTCACCAGAGGCCATATTTTATGTTCTTGTACACAGGTGGTATAGGCTCAACTTGGAGATTTTTTTGAAACTTATTACTGCCAATAAAAGACTGATAATTATTGTCCTTTACTCTTGTACCTGTTAAATAAGGCAGTATAATTTTTTACTTTGAAAGTATTTTTTCCACTTTTATGAAGACTTTGACTTGCTTCTTTGTCCAATGTTTGAAAAAAAAAAGGTATTGCTAGTTCCTTAGGTGGGTGGCCTCTCTTTTCTCTCAGCCCTTGAGCCACAATAAAGTTCTACAATGAATAAAGTTAGAGGGGTTCTCTTCAGTTCTGGAAGAAAATGGATATTTCTTTTCGGAATGACTGAACCTAGACTTAGTAAAAAGCATATTATATAATATGTTGAATATCAGCCTTCAGTTTCTGTGATGACCCTTAACTCTAGGGTGAAACCATTTAATTGTGTTCTCACCCACTCTATCTGGCCATCCCATGTTATTGTTAGGACAGCATTGGGATTTCAGAAAGTTTCTTTCTTTTTCTCTTCTTCTCCTTCTCCTTCTCTTCTTCTTCCTCCTCTTTTCCTTATTATAGTGCCAGGGATGGAACTCAGGGTTTCACACATGCAAGAAAAAATTGATATCACTGAGCCCTCCCTCACAGTTGAATCTATTTCTTTGGTAAAGCTTTGTCCATATCACTTTATTGGTAGGGGAGCTTTGTCTCCCAGCCCCCATTATAGTTATTGAATTGAGTGGTGCTGGAGCTCTTTGTATCTGTAGTTGGATGCTGTGTGTTTTCAACCTCATTCTTCTGGGGAGATCAGAGCTCTCAACACTATAGGAAGAGCAGGGCAGCGACAATGACCAAGGCTGTAATGGGAATGACTTCTCATTTGGAATTGGAATGTAAATTTGTTTCTTCACCAGAAGAATCCTAAAGGAATGATTTTAGCCCCAGTCAGCCATGGGAGCGCTATTTGAACCTTTCATGTCCAGTGTCACATTGGATATGCCAACACCCAAGGCCTTAAAGAAACCAGATAAAACCAGTGGGCCCAGGTCACTAGACCTTAAGCCCAAGGAGATGATAGACGGTGGCAGTTAGTCTGTAGCAATTGTGGGTAAGAAAACAGCATGTATTACCCTAATACAGATCTTAACTAAATCTCCAGAAGCTCAGGAGGAGGTCCCTTCAGATGTGTGAGCTAGACTGGCACCAGTGGCTCATACCTGTAATCCTACCTACTCAGGAGGCTGAGATCTGAGGATCACGGTTCAAAGCCAGCCCAGGCAGGAAAGTCCATGAGACTCTTATCTCTAGTTAACCACCAGAAAACCGGCAGTGGCTCTCTGGCTCAAGTGGTAGAGCACTCCCCTTGAGCTGAAGAACTGAGGGACTGGGCCCAGGGCTAGAGTTCAAGTGCCATAACCAAAACAAAAAACAAATAAAAAAATGTGTGAATTTTGTCCTTTCAGAACATCTTGTTGCTGCAGTAATGTTTTGCAGAGTTCCTGCAACCATGACTGCAAAGAACTTTCTTACATGAGCAGTTGTCAGTCAGCAAACCTCTCTCCAGTTAGTAAGGTGCATCCAAGGTCATGACAATGCCAGGGATGACTAGTGAGTATTCCAGCAGCAAGATGAGACATCCATTACCCACATGGCTGGCCTATTGGCAAGAATTAAAAAGTATAGAGAAGTCGCACTGGTGAGAAAGAGGAGGTCAGCCAGATGAAAGACAGCTGAACCCTGGTAGAGCTCTGCATTACCTGCAGGACAGCCAAGCCCTGGCTCTTAGAAGAACTGCTCTCTGCACTTACAAGCAGAGGCAGGGCACCCAGGAGGGGTGCCCTGAGAGGTTGGGAGTATGTTCAGGCAGAACGTGAAACTCAAGCCCTGAAAGCTAAGCCCCAAATCCAAACATGCTGTTACGCAAAGAGTTCGCAGATTGGCTCAAGCTTGATTATCGGATGAGGTTACTTGTTGGCATGTGCTGAGTAATTCTCTGGCATGCCCATGGCTCATCAGTGGCATTCCTTCCTGAATCAACACTGCCCAACGGCCTGGCTCGGGGAGGAGGGTCCAGCGCAAAGAGGCTATCATTTTTACATGAAACCGAAAGCCCACAGTCCTGCTTGGCTGACGTCATCAGGCTAGATTTTTTTTTCCATATTCAAAGATGAGCTGGTAGGCACCACCAATAAGTGCTTGAAGGATTTGAGGAAACATATTGAGGGTTGCACCTAACTGTTGAAGTGCCAAATAGTTGTCTGTCATCAGCTGGATAAGAAAAGTTACAATCCCTGCCAGAACTTTGGAGGCCAAGGGAGATGGCATCTCTCAGGGGAGCAGCATTAGGCCAATTACAATGCTCAGCATTTTCCCAGCACTCTGGGTTCAGAGATCTTTGCAATCAGTTTGTTTCTTTAGCTGAGTTTCTTAAACACACACACTACCCCTTGTGGAGCTCTCTGGGCCTCCTCCCAAAAGCTAAAGGATACAAAGAGGAAGAAGAAAAGACTGAGCAGCCGGCTCTACCCAAAGAGAGAAACGAAGCCAAACATTTCAGCATTTCATTATTCTCCAAAAGCCTGTCAATACTTAAAATGGAGGAAGCCAGGAACAGCCAAAATATGCAGCAATGGAAGATTGGTTACAAACGCTATGGAAAAACAAGCAGTGGTTAAAATTGTCCTGCAGAGGAGAGAAAAAACTTGGAGGATATGGACAAATTAAACAATAAATTCAGTGTCATGGAAGGAAAGTTATAAGACAACATGGATGTATATTTTGTAAATATAGGTATGTATTTCCACATACACATATAGAAAAAATGGAAAGGATAGGAATGAAAATGTTAATGGAAACATTTCTATGCTAATATGGATTAAT
Source organism: Dipodomys ordii (assembly GCF_000151885.1). Taxonomy (NCBI): domain Eukaryota; kingdom Metazoa; phylum Chordata; class Mammalia; order Rodentia; family Heteromyidae; genus Dipodomys; species Dipodomys ordii. The sequence continues at coordinate 6,329,483 of NW_012267299.1, forward strand.
ATGTGACTGTTCTTTCTGTTTTTCTCCAAACTGCATACAATTTTCTAAGTTTAGCTTTGTTTCTATATTTACTACTTTTTGTTATAAAATAAAACATGCTTACAAAGTGAGGTTCAAACGATACAGAAATTTGCAAAGTATAAAGCAGACTTTCAGGGCTAGGTGGTGGAGTTCAGTGGTAAAACATGCCTAATATGCATGTGGTCCTGGATTGCATCTCTAGCCTGGAAAAAAAATCCTTAGGCAATTAATCTTGCCTAAGAGATAGTCCCTGCATATACAAAGCTTTAGTTTTAAAGTTATTATGGAATGGTTACATAATAGAGTCAAATACTCAATTTGCTTTTTTTTCACTTAGTCTATTTGTGAGTACTTCTCTAATTTTTTCAATTTTTCTTTTTTCCTTTCCTCCCTCCCTTCCTTCCTCCTTTGCTCCTTCTCTCCCTCTTTCCTTTTCTCCCTGTCTCTGTGTATCTGTTTCTCTGTCCCTCTCTCCCTCCCTCGTTCCCTCTCTACCAAGTCTTACTTATATAGCTTAGGTTGGCCTGGAACTCACTGTGCAGCCTAACCTGGTCAGAACCTGGAAATCTTCTTTCCTTTGCCTCCCAGGGGACATATGCCACCATGGTTGGCCTTTTCTTTTCTTTGTTAAGACCATCTGCTGGATCTCAGCTAGACCTACACAAAACCGGAGTTATCCAACAATCTCACCAAAGTGAGGGTTTCAGCCTTCTAGTAGCAGACAAGAAAGGCAATGAATGGATACTGGAGCCACAGAGTTTCAGAGCTGAAAGGGACATTGAACGGGACTAAGTTCAACTCATTTCTTAAGTGCTGAGGAGATGAGAGGCCAGAGTGCAAGTCTTCTAGCCCCCTCTCCAGTTGTCATACTACATGCAGTACAAAAGAGAGACAAAGAACCAGCACTTTTCAAAGAGTTTTCATCTTGTTAAGGATGAAAGTTTTGTTTCAGATTTAAGGTTTCTTGAGAAAACTGGGGGAGAGGACATCTCTCCAGCACTTGCTAGGCACTGTGGGTCAGGTGATCAGCCAAGCCAGTTGCCTGTTTGTTTGCTTATTTATTTTCTTTCTTTTTTTGGGGGAGGGTCCGGTCGTGGGGCCTGAACTCTGGGCCTGGGCGCTGTCCCTCAGCTCTTCAGCTCAAGGCTAGTGCTCTACCACTTGAGCCACAGTGCCACTTCCG
>NW_012267299.1:6332996-6339037 GCF_000151885.1 Dipodomys ordii
AGTGGTAGAGCGCTAGCCTTGAGCTGAAGAGCTGAGGGACAGCGCCCAGGCCCAGAGTTCAAGCCCCACGACCAGACCCCCCCCCCAAAAAAAAATGAAAAAAGGAGAGGTAGAACATGGCAGGTTTTCAATAAGTCTTTTTTCAATAGCTTTGCACAACTTTCACAAATCACATCGTATTTCGTTTCTTTACTTAAATGAGATAAAGTATATAAACAACTCACAGTAGGTCTTGGGACTGTGTATACTGTAGTGGTTGCATGATGATAATTATTTTTAATATTGTTGTTGTTATTACTTGGTCTTTTGAGATAAGGTCTCACTATGCAAACCAGGCTTTCGTGAAACTCAAAATCCTTCTGCTTAGCCCCCTAAATGTTGGGATTAAGGGATCTGCCATTATACTCAGTTTGCTTGTTTATTATTGTGAACAATAATTTCTGCCATCTAGCCACATTAGTGATCATTTCAAAGTGAAAGAAAAGGGGAAAAAATTAAACCAAGAAAGCTTTCCTTGCCCACCAGTTGTGGTCAGTTTGTACTCTTGGTCAGTTTGTACTCTTGGATTTTAATGTACTAAAGAGCTCATATTTTGACAAAATTTCACTGAGTAGAATTTTGGGAAGTCATATTTTTATATTGTTAGGCTCTTCAAGACTTGATATACCTTGATTCTCGGGGGTAATTTGAGGAAGTCCAGAGTATTGTCCCCTCAAGTGTGCTGTAGGTCAGAACATCCTCAGAATCCCTGAAGACATGCGGAGCTGGAGTGTCCTTGGCCTTAGCTTCTCCAGGATAGAAACTATTAGTACCATTTGCCATCAACCACCTCTAGGATAGAACACAGCACAAGGTCACCTTAAAACCCCTCGGTTCATTTTCTAAGAGACAAGCAATGCTTGTGAGATGTCAATAATATATATGTGAAGGTTAAGGCCTCACAGATATATATCACCTTGGTTTATTTTCTGTGATAGAAGCCTGCTTTTTCATAAGCTAGACTTACTTCAAGTGTGGTATGTCAGGATATCTCTTCTGATTAATGTGGCCTTTATGTCCTGGGCATTGACTTCCCCTTCCCAGCCACAATAAAATATTCTTCATATAGGGCCACTGAAAGATTTTATTTCAGAGGGAGAAAGAATATGAATAAGAAAATCTTTCCATTTGGAAAAATAATTTAAAACTCTTTAGAGTATAATGTCCTAAAGGGCAAGAGAACCCTACAATGGCAATAAATATGTCAGCTTTTAATAATAAGCCACATTTTTCATGGCATTTTGTCACTGGCAAAGCACTTTATAACAGTCGTTATGTATTTAGCCATTCATTTATTTATTCTTTCAACATCAGGACCACATTATGACTTTTGCCTTCTTAGGCCTCTTTCTCCATTAAAACATCTCTCTCTCTCTCTCTCTCTCTCTCACACACACACACACACACACACATACACAGAGTTTAATATATTTTTATAATCTCTAGAATTAGTGCACTTTCCTTTACCCTAACCCTAATTTATTTTAAAGATAAATTAAACCATTTCCTTGAGTTTGTGAACCCTGAGCACTGTGTGAATGGTGCTTACTAGCTAAACAGGCCCTGTATATCACCCTGGACCAGGTTGGGCATGGGTTGAGAGATGGTGGGGCGCAGTCATTTCAGGCACACAAGCCATGTTGGTGGCCGGCAGTCAGAGCTATGATTAGGTGTTGTCACTAGACCTGCAAGGACATAGAAAGGCTAGTCCTAACTCCAGGAAGCATAGGAGGACTGTTTTATGAAGGGAGCATCTTACATTGCTCTTTAGTCAGGATCTTTCAGTGATACAATTTTTGAGACCCAGTTTCAAATTTTAGAATTTCTGGAAGGCCACTTGGGGAGCTGATAAGTGATCACTGGGCTCAAGAAGCAAGTTTAAGGTAATCAAAGAAACTTACTTTTAACAGATAGAGACATAGGGAACTTTGTATTCTGACCAATATGTGATTCTTTCCTTCCTTCTTTCCTTCCTTCATCTTATGCCAGTACTGGGATTTAGGCTTTTATTTGTTTTTGCTTTTTGTTGTTGTTGTTTACAACTAGCACTTGATTCACACCTCCAGTCATGGTTTTTTTCCATGGAGATAAGAGTCTCATAGATTATTTGACCCAGGCTGGCTTTAAAAACTGATCCTCAGGGGCTGGAAAGGTGGCTCAGTGGTAGAGCATTTGCCTTGCATGCATGAGGCCCTGGATTCGATTCCTCAGTACCACATAAGCAAAAATAATAAAAGCCGGAAGTGGCGCTGTGGCTCAAGTGGTAGAGCACTAGCCTTGAGCTGAAAAGCTGAGGGACAGCGCCCAGGCCCAGAGTTCAGGCCCCACGACCAGACCCCCCCCCAAAAAAAAACTGATCCTCAGATCTCAACCGAGCTAGGATTATATGTATGAAACACCATGCCTAGCTTCTGGTGTAATTTTTGTTTTTGTTTTTGTGGGGTTTTTTCTTTTTCTTTTGCTACAACTCTTAAAGGGACCTTGACCTCAACCAGCAGTATCCAGCAGAGCAGGCCCTGGGCATTGGGTATGTGAAGCCATGACTGGCTAGGGAGTACAGTGTAGAACATTATTCTTACCATTGCTGAAGAACAACCAAATGAACAAGATGATGATACTATTGAGTCTCATCCGTAGGGAAAAATAAATCTATTTAAATATTGATTAAAGTCTGACAGCACAGTCACAAGGTGTTCATGATACATCAGGCTGCCAAGCTACAGTGGTTGTAATCCACTATTTACAGGATAATAATAGCAAACACTTAGGAGGTCCTAAGGATATTCTAAAAGCTTTATATGTATTTTTAACCTTCATTAGAATTCTACAATGTGAATATGCTTGTTATTCCTGTTTTTAAAAATGAGGAAATGGCCGGGCACCAGTGGCTCCCACCTGTAATCCTAGCTACTCAAGAGGCTGATATCTGAGATCATGGTTCAAAGCCAGTCCAGGCAGGAAAGCCGATGAGACCCCTGTCTCTAATTAACCAGCAGAAAACCAGAAGTGGCGCTGTGGCTCACATGGTAGAGTGCTTGCCTTGAGCTGAAGAGCTGAAGGAGAGCGCCCAGGCCCAGAGTTCAAGCTCTACAACCGAAAAAATAAAATGAAAATAAAAATGAGGAAACAGAGGCCTCAGGCCTTTTGAAAACCTGCTTTTGTAAGTAGCCTCATTAGAATTAGAATCCAGGCACCCCAGACCTAAAACTGATGCTCCCAGTAGGTACTCTTCACTACTGTGTGCTTCTTATTCCCCACTGCCTGCCTCTGAGCAGCCTCACGCAGGAGTCACCTCTTCTCCCCTCACCCAGCACATTATCCTTCATGTGCCCAGCCCAAAAGTGCTTCAAGAACTAAATGTCCTAAAAAGATAAAACAAGCCACATGATCATTGCAATAAACGCAGGAAATTATCTTTGACAAAATTTGACATCTCAGAAACCAGAGGTATGTATGGCTCATGTGGTAGAATGCCAGCCAGGAGTGAAAATCTGCAAGCAAGAACAAAGCCCTGAATTCAAGCCCCAGTAATGGAATAAAAACAAGATGATCTATTTTGATATTCCATTATGACAAAAATCCTTAAAAAAAAAAACTAGGAAGAGAAGGAATATATTCCAATGTACTAAATGCTACAGATGGAAAACTAGTCGTCAACATTATTCAGGCCAGGGAAAAGATGAAAGTACTTCATCCAAAACCAGTTATGAGGCAAGGGAGCCCTTCTCATTTCTCTTACTCATTATAGTGTTTAAAATCCTAGCCAGAGCAATAAGGCAAGGGAACAAAATAAAAGGGATATAAATAAAAATGAAAGAAGCCAGATTACCCTGTTTGCAAGTGATATGGTCCTATATTTACAAGACTATGTAAAGACTGTATCAAAAGCCTCTTAAATCAAACCAACACTTTCAGCAATGTAGCAGGATATAAAATCAATGTTAAAAAAAACATCAATAGCTTTCCATACAGTAATAACAAACCTTGCTGAAAATGAAGTCAGGAAAATAATCCCATTCATTATAGCTTCAAAAGAAAGGGCCTATATATAAAGTGAACCAAAGATGTAAAAGACTTCTACAGTGACAACTATAAGGCATTGAAGAAATAAATTGAAGAAGACACTTGAAGATGGAAAGACCTCCCACAGTCGTGGGTCAACAGAATTAGTATTGTTGAAATGGCTCTACTGCCAAAAGTGATCTGCGGATTCAAGGCAACCCTCATTGAAAGTCCATGATATTCTCTACAAAAATGGGGGGTAAAATCCTAAAATTCATATGGAAAACACAAAAGACCTCAAATAGCCAAAAGAATCCTGAAAAAAAGGCTGAGTACAATGTCTCAGCCTGAATCCTAGCTACTCAAATGATGGAGATAAGGAAGATGGTGATTTAGGCCTTGGCAAAAAGATAACACTTCCATTTTAATAAGCAAGCTGGGCGATAAGGCATTTGGCTGTCATCCCAACTGTGAGAGAAGCCATGAGAAGGAGGAGGTGGTCCAGGCTGGCCCCCAGGGGAAAAAAAAATCTAAAAAAATAACCTAAAAACAAAAAGGGCTGAAGATGTGGCTCTAGTGGTAAAAGTGGGCTGGGAAAGTGGCTCAGTGGTGGAGTGCTTGGCCTGTATGCATGAGGCCCTGGGTTGGATTCCTCAGCACCACATAAGCAGAAAAAAAGCACAAGTGGTGCTGTGGCTCAAGTGGTAGAGCACCAGCCTTGAGCTGAAGAGCTGAGGGACAGCGCCCAGGCCCAGAGTTCAGGTCCCCGGACCTGCAAAAAAAAAAAAAAAGTAAAAGTGGTAAAAGCAAAAAAGGCTGAAGGCAGAGGAGTGGCTCAAGTGGTAGAGTATCTGCAGTATACCAATAGAAAAGAAAAAAGGATGTGGAAGGGGGAAAAGAGGAGGGGGAAAATGGAGAGGAGTATATAAGAAATGGTAAAAAAGGTATAAGTATGATCCAAGTATACTGTATTCACATATGGAAATGCCATAATGAAACCCCTTACTTTGTACAAGTAATGTATGCTAATAAAAATTTTAACACCATTTAAATTCAGATCTAAAGAAAAGAAAAAAGAGCCCTTCATATTCTAGAACAAATAGATCAATCCCGAAACAGATTTCATATGACTTTTCAGATAATCCAGTAAGATCAAAGAGTTCATCACTAGTAGCACTGGCAGAATTGTCCAATAAAATGCCTGATGCCTAGTTAACTTCATATTTCAGACAAACTATTGATGACTTTGTAATATAACTATCCCCAAAATATTATATCATACAAACTTATATTTATAAAAAAACAAACATTTCTTGCCAGGCACTGATGGCTCATACCTGTGAGCCTAGCTACTCAGGAGGCTGAGATCATGGTTCAAAGCCAGTCCAGGTAGATAAGTCTGTGAGACTCTTAGCTCCAGTTAACCATCAGAAAAACAGAAATGGCACTGTGCCGAAAATGGGATAGCACTCACCTTGAGCTGAAGAGCTCAGGGACAGCACCTGAGCCCAGAGTTCAATCCCTATGACAAAAAATTGTTTGCTTTTTGTCTCAAATTCTAAGTTAATTGAACATCTTGTATTTACTAACTATGGTAACTCTTAGCAATAGCTTGAGCAGACATCCTGCTAGGGGCTGCCTTCCTTCCCCATAGGGATCCTTGGTGTCTCCCCGAGTGTCTGGTGACACTCCTAAAAAACATGCACACTGGAGAACTTGCACCAAAGCCTCTGCCTAGCACCAGCGATCTGGAAATGCAGGCTACAAGCAACTGGACAGGGCCTTGCCAGGCAGGTAAGACATGCATGACTTACAGCCTTTGTGAAGACAGGCATGGTTTACCTCATCATGTAACCCAAATTACAAAAAAGGAAATTAAGCTACGTCCATTGATCAGGACTCCCATTCAGCTGGACTAGATTCTTACTCTAAAAGTGCTCTGTGTGTGTGTGTGTGTGTGTGTGTGTGTGTGTGTGTGTGTGTGTGTGTGTGTGTGTGTG
>NW_012267299.1:6340127-6354068 GCF_000151885.1 Dipodomys ordii
GTGTGTGTGTGTGTGTGTGTGTGTGTGTGTGTGTATGTGTATGTATGTTGCACAGGAGTCTGCAGTCTGGCTTCTAGTCCCAGCCATGAAACTTTCTTACACTGTGACTTTAGGTAGCCCCCTCATCTCTCAGGATCCTGTATTCTCCTGTCTAACTTGGGATGGTTGGGTCCTGTACATGACTTGGAAGGGATGGGGGAGTGGGTGCAGGGGAGAACGTGCTAGATAGGCATGCTCTGGCCATCCGTGACAATCCTGCTCACCACCGTCCCAAAGTCTACCCAGCTTCATCTTCTACTTTCTTGTAAGGTGGTTTTTTGTAAGGGTTTCTCCTGGATTCTAGAAACCACCAGACTAGACTATCACCAAGTATCCTTCCAAATGTATTATTCTACAATTCCATAGTTTTAAAACAAAAACTCATACTTACCCTTTTTAAATGATTATGTGTAGCTCATTATAAATGTGTAGCTCACTGTATACATGTGTTGAAATTATATTGCAATACTATCAATTTCTGTGATCAAACCATTTTAGGGCTTTGGGTTTTGCTCTTTTTTTTCTTTTGGGATAGTGTCTCACTATGACTGACTTTGAAATTGCTATGTAGCCTGGGTTGGGCTCCAACTGGAGATCCTCTTGCCTTTGCCCCCAGAGAACTGGGAGTACAGGCATGCCACGCCACACCACAATCTGATTTAATTTTTTAAAGGTTCAAGTGCTATTTGCAAAGGTGGAACAATTATACAATATGTAATAGATTATGATTCTGAAGAGCATAGTCAGACCTATGTCTGGAATATATAAAGCTTGCAGAGTTGAAGCCCCTCCTCTGTTACACCCTGTAAATGCTCACATGTTAATTATCTAGGCACTGGTGCCGACTGGAACATAGCAGCTTGAAGAAGCTGCCTTGAAAACATCTCTTTCATATCAGCACATATTTTATGGATCTAGGCTTAGACAGCTTTGCAACAAAGGGCGCTAGATTGGTGAATTATTCATGTAATCTACATTCCCTGGCTGCTGTGGATAATTGACAGGTGTCCTGTCACCTTTTACAAACGTCCCACAATTGTGGACTATATATCAGTGTTTGACTTCGAAGTAATGCTTGCTTTCTAAGCCAGTTCCATATTTTATTTACAGCATAGTGGCTTTTTTGACTTGGCCGCCTATTTCTCTCACTTTTGATTCCAAGCCTTTTACTCCACTTAGTATAACCAGGAATATTTAAATAATAAGGCTCCCTCAGTTTGCTAAAGGCAGTCATTCATGGTTGCTGTGTTTTATGCATTCAGCCATTATGTTAGTCAATTTCTTGATTTAAGAAACTTAGGATGAAATGCAACTGTAAGGGAACCAGAATATAAATCTGTTTTTATGACTTGTTTTGTTCACAGGAAAAAAAGCTAAAAGCAAATCTTCCTGGGGTTTGACACAAGTTGTAAACTGTTAGGAAAGTTGGCTAGTTAAAGGATATTACTTAATAGGAGCAACGGAATATTTCAAACCTCCACCGGAGTTGGAACAGTTTTAGCATTAAACACAAAAGCCAAGGTAGTTCTATTTGGCCTAGAGAGAAAATAGGGAAAGAAAATAAACCTGAAATTGAAGACTCTAAAGACTAATGGCAGAATGTATTTATGCATCAAATATTGAGCCAAATGGGACATTTGAAATCATCCGGCCCTACTTTCTCACTTCTCTATTAGGAAACTGAGACCAAAGGCACCCGAAGGCTTGTCTGACCGTTCCAACATCCTTTGAGTCGAAGAGCTCAGGGCCAAGCCAACCTGTCGCTACTGCTGCGCTTTCACTGCTGTGCCACGCTCTGGGTCATTCCTGTTATCTATCATCCACTGCTGTTCACACCATTCCTTGCTTTCAGTGTGGGATTTGTGTGAAATCATCTCCCACTACCCTCAGTGATTGAAGTTAAGTCCAATGTCTAATCCATTTTCTCCAGATGGAATGGCCATGTAGTATAAATCATAGGTTTATTTTATCCTAGTGGATAGTGGCCATATATAGGAGCTGTTGGGTTGGGTGATATGGGGGTGAGGTCTGAAGCTGCTACATGCAGGGGAAGAGACTAGAGTTCTGGGGACTAGGTGGGGAAACAGATCGCTTGATAGATATCTGAGAGGACGAAGCCTGCCAACACAGAACAACTGAGCAGAGAGCAAACCTGGGGCAAGTAAACATATCATTTGTCTTCTAAGCCAGGAGCATTTTGAGAGTGAAACGGGGCAGAACAAATGCTAAACCACACAGGATGTTGGAGTGGTAGGCTAAACAGAACTGTTCTGGACAGACAGGGACCTATGGTCATCCTGTTCCCACAGCACCTTCCGAACTGCTGCACTAAGCCTTGCCTCTGTGTTAAGCTAGCTGAATCAAGTTAGCACTGTCTTTGGCCTTTCTAATTCAGGTGACCATGAATTTTATCTACTCTAGAGGAAGAGCTCTAGTTCACACAAATATGGAGTTTCCTAAGTTTTGTGCTTTCTGAAATCCTGTCCTACATAGTATCTTAAGCTTGCAATTTTTGTGTGTTTTAATTCGACTAGTTATTGAAGCTTTATATTTAATATTTTACTTCAAATTGATACCATCAGTTGTAGGACATTTATAGTTTATAGAGAACTTCCAAGTTGGTTAGCTTATTTTTACCAATAACCCTATGAAATAAGTATTTAAGATGTGGAAGCACCTCTAATCCCAGCTATTTGAGAGACAGAAAGAGAAAGACTGAAGTTCCAAGCCAGCTTGTGGAAAAGGTATAGAAACACTGTCACAAAAAATGAACCAGGCTGGGCGCTGATGGCTCACGCCTGTAATCCTAGCTACTCAGGAGGCTGAGATCTGTGGATCACAGTTCAAAGCCAGCCTGGGCAGGAAACTCTGTGAGACTCTTATCTTCAATAATCCACTAAAAAATACAGAGGTGGTGCTGTGGCTCAAGTGGTAGAATGCTTGCCTTGAGCTGAAGAGCGCAGGGAAAGCACCCAGGCCCAGAGTTCAAGCCCCACAACTGACATAAATAAATAAATAAATAACCAGGGAGGGTGGTTCAAACCCATAATCTCAGCAACTTAGCAGGTAAAGTAGGAAAAACTGCATCCATGGCCAACCCTCCCAAAAGCTGAAACCCTATCCAAAAAAAACCAAACTTAAAACAGGACTGGGTTTGTGGCTCAAGTGGTAGGACACTTGCCTAGTAAGCTTGAGGTGCTGAGTACTGTCAAAAATTAGAAAATTTACCTAAGCTAAGGTTGCTGATATGCAGTGTTTATACATATGTGTATGTATTCAACAAAGCAGTTTATGTTATCCCTTTCAACGCTCTTACCCACCTCTCCGATCCCATCCCTTTTTATGATATATATTGAATTTTTTGCCATTTAACAAAGCTTTCCGGAGGCGAAAAATCTGACAATACTGATTTTTGTTGCTTGCTAAATTTGTGGTATACCCGTTCTAATGATATCTGATTTCAAAATATCAACCTGACGTCACAGAACACACATTGGGACAAGATGCTTGGCTCTGATGAGCCAGCTCCTGTGCCCTCTGCATGGACTATGAATCCCAGACTCTCTGTTTCTTTAGTTCTTCCTATTTGCCCTGTGCAGGTGGCTTGGTGGCAGGAAGAAGTTCTGAATTGTTCTGTCTAAACAACCACAGATGTGCCCCAGGGCCAGTGGAGCTGGAGGCTTCAAAAGAGCTTTTACTGGAGCTGGAGAGCAGAAGGCAAGCCATTCACAGTCTACATGGCTCCAGCCTGTCTTTGCCAGTGCAACCTGCATCTATGCCTTAGCATTCACTGTATTCCTGCCTGGATGAGGCTACTTCCCCAGTCCTTGATACTTACTCTGCTGGGTTCATCCTGTAGCCACCTTTGGTCATCTGCCTCCACCTGCCACCATGTGCAATAAGAATGGGGACAGTGAGACAGAAAGGCACAGCTCTCCTTATCCTGAGGAGAAGCCAACCCTTGAAGTAATTCTCTTCCCTAGTGCCCTTTCTCCTGGCTCAGGACTGCCACTGTCGTCTGAGTATTCTCTGATTATTGCTGACAGACTTAGGCCTCCTGCAGGGAAGGGGACACTTACCAAGCTTGTTCCCATTCATTATCTCATTTGAAGGTATTGACTGCATTGTGTGCTAAATGATTGGCCTCAGCAGAGAGAGCTTGGAGAACAGTTGAGTCATGTGAAAACCCTGGTGGCAGCAACCTAATTTGCAGTCCTGGGGCTTAGGGGAAATTAGCCGGTCTTAATAGGGCTAGCCTTCCAAGCTCAGACTTACTTGGTTGGAAGCAAATGCCACGGAAATCTTATCTGTCAAAAACAAAAACAACAAAACAAGGAACAGCAGTAACAAAAGTAATTTTGCACCTTTGGTATCCAGATTATGCAGAAACCAAGAATAGGATTAAATTAGTAACATTACAACTCAAACATTTCTAGGCTGCTTTTTATTCATGCCTGCTGTTTTCTCCTGTGAGTTAGGAAAGAGGGGAGCCAGGATGATATTCCAGCATTAATAGTAACTAGTTCCATTATGGTGAGTGCTCAGTTGTCCACTCGTAGCAAGATAATAAGACAAACCATGTAGGTTTCATTGGGGCCTAGATTTTGTCCTTATGTGTGAATGTGCCAGAGCACATTAGAACAACCTGAGTTTATGAAGACCTGGGAAGTTGTCCCTTCTCTCTAGGCTGCTTGCTCTCTTGGAGTGAAATTCCTGTGGAACAAAAGGTTTTTTTCTAGAATGATCTAAAGGTTTGTGTACTCTCTGCTTTTCTTACAGATCTGATGAAGACTTGGCCTCTTACTGCCTTCCCACATGCGAAGAAACCTGAACTTAAACAAATTGAAACACTTGTTTATGTGTGCATGTCCAGGTATACGTGTACATGTAACCTATATAAAGCATAACATCACAGTAAAAACTGTTTCAAAGCACATGATCAGCCTGAGGTATCTTATAATAAAGAGGTAAGCTGGTGTAGATAGATAAGGTTGTGAAACTCAGAAACATGAGCCAAGAGCCAGAGGCACATGTCTGTAATCCTAGTTATCAGGGTTCAAAGCCATACTGGTCAGGAAAGTCAATGAAACTCTTATCTCCAATTAATAAACAAAAACCTGGTAGAGCTGTGTCTCAAGTGGTGGAATACCAGCCAGTTCTGAGTAAAAAAAAATCTATGGACAGTGCCCAGGTCCTGAGTTCAAGCCCCAATACCAGCACAAAAGTAATTAATTGATGAAAATAAAATAAAATGAGTCAGAAACACCAGGGACTAAGGAGGGCTAAAAAGGTCAGAGAAGAATTCAGAAAAGAGAGGACATTTAAGCTAGGCCTTGAAAGGAACACAGGAAAAGGAGAACATTCCAGCTAAGTGAGTAAGAGTGTGGCGGTATCCTCAGGGCACTAGTGTCCAGTGCACTTCTCTGCATGAGTTCTATTCAGCAGCTTGGATTCTCCCATGGCAAGGAAGAGAGATTTTAACTAAGCAAGCTCCTCTGTTGAATCTGTGTTAACTGCACTTAAGATTACGCTCACCCTGCCTTGAAATGTGATGTGGCAAATCCAGCCACCACCAACTGGGAATTAGCCACAGCCCACATGTATCAGACCATGACTTGGAAATAGGTTTCTTGGCACGTCAGTACCCACATATATTCAGAGGGAAATGTCCTGGTATTTTCAGCTAATGACCAAATTGGATTATGCTCAACTGATTTGATTTGCTGTATAGTCAATTTTGTCATTAAGATAACCACAAAAGAAACTAGACATTGATAAATTCATGAATTATTTAAAGTTATGGACATTATGTGGCAGATATTTTCAGCTAAAAGGACACAAAAGTAATAAAAATGTAAAAGCATTACATATTTCTAGGGATTTAAATATCTACCTATTTTTAAATCTAAAAGCAACTCTAAGACAAAAAAGAATGAAAGTTATTCTGACACAGGTGGCTCACACTTGCAATCCTAGCCACTCAGTAGGCTGAGATCTGAGAACTACTGTTCAGAGCCAGCCCCGTCAGACAAGTGCAAGAGGCCTTTAGCTCCAGTTCACCACCAAAAAGCCAGAAATGGAGATGTAACTCAAGTGGTAGAGACCAGCCATGAGTGAAAAATGTTGAGTGAGAGAGAGTAGGAAACTCTGAGTTTAACTTCCAGTACAAACAAAAAGAACTCCCCAACTAGGTACCAGTGGCTCACAACTGTAATCCTAATTACTCAGGAAGCTGAGATCTGAGGATAGAAGTTCAAAACCAGCCAGGGTGGGAAAGTTCTTGAAACTCAATTAACCAACCAACAAAAAAAAAAAAAAAAAAGGTTACAGTGGAACTGTGGCTCAGGTGGTAGAAACTTGAACAGATAAAGCTCAGGACCTGAATTTAAGCCCCAGGATCCACACCAAAAAAAAAAAATTGTTTAAATAGGGATATAGGTGGACCCATTGCAACAATGAGATGTACAAGACATTATGTCGAAAAATGAACTTTACAGTTTTGGCCTGGAGAGGGGAGGGCAGGGGAGATGGGAAGGGATGGGAAAGGGAAACAAAGGAGGAGTCAACAATGCTTGATAAGAAATGTACTCATTAGCCGGGCGCTGGTGGCTCACGCCTGTAATCCTAGCTACTTAGGAGGCTGAGATCTGAGGATCGCGGTTCAAAGCCAGCCCGGGCAGGAGAGACCGTGAGACTCCTATCTCCAGTAAACCACCAGAAAACCGGAAGTGACACTGTAGCTCAAGTGGTAGAGCTGAAGAGCTGAGGGACAGCGCCCAGGCCCAGAGTTCAAGCCCCACGACCAACAAAAAAAAAAAAAAAAAAAAGAAAGAAATGTACTCATTACCTTGCCCATGTAATTGTAACCCTTCTGTACGGTATTTTCACACACACACAAAAAAAGCCAAACCCTTCCCCCAAAACAAAGGCTAATGTGATGACCTAAGATACTTCATTGTGACCAAGCCCTGTTAAGAGCTCCATTTTTATCAGGTGGGGATGACCAAAGTTCTGCTTCTTTCTTTCTCTCCCTCCCTCCCTCCCTTCCTTCCTTCCTTCTTTCTTTTTCTTTTTTTCCCTTCCTTCCTTTCCTTCTTTCTTTATCCCTTTCTTTCCTTTCTTCCTTTCCTTTCTGTCTTCTCTTTTTTCTTTCTCCCTTTTTCTCTTCTCCCTTTTTCCCTTTGTTCCTTCCTCCCTCTTTTCCTCCCTCCCTTCTTCTCTCTCTGTCTCTTCCCCTCACCCCAGTCCAAGTTTTAGCAAGTTCTGGATCTTAATAGCACAGTGTGTCAATTTGACCATGAACAAAGTTTTTAAAGCCTGCGATTCCTTTCACATGAAAACATCTGATATTTCCCCCACACACACCATTTCTTCTAGGCTACAATAAACCTCTGACCTAGGGCACTGGGCTCTAAAGACAAAAGTCAGATTTCCAAGAATTGTATTGAGTGGAGCCAAGAGGAGTGTCTCAAGGAGAATTAAAAAATCCAGATACTCTAACTGAAAGAAGTAAAAAAATAAATAAATAAACACCTGAAAACTCAGTTTTATGGAATACAAATAAGGATGGGTGAGCTTCTATAGAGATCTACTCTCTGTGATAAACTTATGTAGGCAACTGAAGGCAGTTAGGAAATCTCCATATATTGTATTATACATACATATATATATATCCCATATATATAATACATACATACCTACTAATGGAATTAGCATCCTCATATAAGAAGACTGAGAGAGCTTGCTGTCCCTTCCTGTGTGTAGACACAGCAAGAAGGTGGCACCTTTGAAGGAGAAAGGGGGCACTCATCAGCCATGAATACATTTGTGCCTTGTGATTAGACTTTACAGACTAGAAATGTGAGCAATACATTTCTACTATTCCTAAAACCCTCAAAGGTATAGAGAATTTTGTTGTAGCTGCAGAAATAGACTAAGCTAGGGGGCTTGAATGTGTATGAAAAGCTGAGATCCACCTACCTTATAGCAAGGAACTACATTGCTCGGAAAGTTCTGATAGGAAAGGTTATCTATAGTAGAACAGATCCTAGCCAGGTCCGTGGAAGCCTGTCACTCCGCAGAGACCTGTCTCTCTTTGAGTTGATTTATAGGCCGTTTTGGTAGGGAAGGAGACTAGATTATGCCTCATGCCTTCTTCTGATCTTCATAGTAATGGTTAAGATTTCATTAACTGAGCCAGGCGCTGGTGGCTCACGCCTGTAATCCTAGCTACTCAGGAGGCTGAGATCTGAGGATCACGGTTCAAAGCCAACCCAGGCAGGAAAGACTGTGAAACTCTTATCTCCAATAAACCACCAGAAAGCCGGAAGTGGTGTTGTAGCTCAAGCGGTAGAGCGCTAGACTTGAGCTGAAGAGCTGAGGGACAGCGCTCAGGCCCAGAGTTCAAGCCCCACGACAGACCAAAAAAAAAAAAAAAAGATTTCATTGACTGGGCCAGAAAACAAAGATTTTATGTAACTAAAACCAACCTCTTATGCAACTCACCTTCCACCGAAATGTTAGCACCCAGGCCCCTCCAAAATTGGAGACAATTTGAAAAATGAATTTCTTTTTTAGTGTGCCTTTCTTTTTTATTGTGCTTGGTAAGGCAAGAAGCACCTAGGAAGGCCGGCTCAATGACTTTTGGACTCTAAGTTTTTGTTTTCGTTTTTGTTTTTGCCTGTAGCATCTCTGATATCCTCAGCTCTTCTGAGGCTCTTTATTTACTCCCTCTCACCTTTCCTTTTGATGAAAGAGCAGCAAAAAGTCCTAGAAATCTTGGTCCTGGCACATGACAATAAGAGAGGTCTACTGAAGGGTATTATATTAGCACACTATGGCAGATGAGATGCCCTGGAAAGTGAAATGGGATGCTGTCCCTTCAACTGGAACAGAAAAACATTCCTTCCAAAGAAGTATTTGTGACATGTTTGGAAAAAGGATGTTAATTTGTACAGGAATAGGTTACTACTGTTACTTGATTTGATGACCATGTGGAAAGAAATAAGAGGGATTCTTTGTGCTTTAATTTCTCCTAAGGAAAAAAATGCTGTGTGGATTGCCAAGATGGGGATCCTGAAAACCATTTACAATATTCAATTAACAATAATTAAGGCACTCAGTGGGAAGCTCCTCACTGACTTGCTAAATAGCAAAAATTGGTACTTGGCATTCCCAGTGGAGAAGAGAAAAGATAATAAGTACCCCAAATGTAAAGACAATCGAAATGAAACCAATTATGACCAAATTACATTATACAAATAGAAGCACAAGTTGAATCAGGAATATCTAAGTTTTTGACAAGAAATATTAAAAAGAGATATAATAACATTTTAGCCATTAATTGATCATCTAATATAGTTTAGTTCTGGGAAATTATCTGGTTTATAAACCTTTAAGTTTTACACATGTTGATAAGGGACCACAGTCTATTAAAATAGCGTCATATTTTTAGGAGCATGTTAAGTCTAATTTTCTGTTAATATGGTTAATAATGAACTATAATTGATTCCATTACCAATGGACTTATTACAAAAAAGCAGTTAGCTAGTCATTTAGTCCATCTTTTCACAATCACATACTCACAAAATATTAATGCTAATTTGATTATATTCAAGTCTTGTATAATTTTAAACTATTCACTACCAGTCAGTTTTCGATAGCCCTTAAAACAAGATTTTACTCCTGTATAGGTTTGTCTTACCTACTCTCTTGCTACCCTTTACTTCTCCACCAACTTTTCTGACTTTATATGCTTAAAATGGTTCAGCAATGTCTTGGCTTAAAATGACTTGTATGTGTAATAACTTACAATGATTTGTGTATATAATGGTATCAGGGCTTGAACGCAGGGCCTGTGTTCTTACTTGGGTTTCTTGCTCAAGGATGGCACACTTCCACTTGAGCCATACCTCTAGTCCAACATTTTGCTAGTTAATTGGGCAAAGAGTCTTGTGTACTTTTCTTCTCAGGGTTGACCTCAGATAGTGACCCTTCCAGTCTCAGCCTCATGAGTAGCTAGAATTACAGGTGTAAGCCACTGTCATCTGGCTTACTTGTATTTTTCATTATTAGTAATGTAGAAAATACATTTCTATGTTAAATAGTCATTTCTTGTAGATGATATCACTCTGTTGTTACTTTTCTATAATATGGATATTGATTCTTTGTTGGTTATATATAAAATATTGCATTTTTTCCTACTCTGTATTTCCCTTTTAAATTTGTATACAATGTCCTTTCTGGCTACTTTTACATGCTTGTTTTTGTAATATAAATGTATAAACCAGCTTTGACAAATTTTAAAACAATGACTCTGTTTAGAAGATAGAGGGATGTTTTGTCCTCTTTTTAATAACAGTTTTTAAGTGCTTTCATTTTCCATTGGTTTGGGGGATGTAGAATCACTTTCTCTGCAGCATTTCCATTCATTGAGAAGCTCAGCTCACCATTGTAGAGATGCTGCCTTCAGACCTATGAAAAGCCAAAAACCATTATGCAAGGATGGGGGTGAGTGAAACCCAGAAGACAGGACAGTAGTAACTTTAGAGCATTTAGGGAAAAAATGTTATTGAGTGGGAGGTGTGGGCATATGTGTGTTTGTTGGTGAGCCAATTGCTTTTCTTCAGAGGTATGACTGACTTAACCTGGGGATTCGCTGAATTGCCACCTTCGGTCACCTCCTGCATCTCCTTTAGCGTAAATGTCTATTTCAAGCCAGTAACAAACATCAGTTTGGAGCAGGGTACTGACTTAGTCCTACTAGTTGTGGCCACTGAGATACATTTCTTTACTTAAATAAAAGCAATGACCTGAGCTAACACAATTTACTAGGGAGAACGTCTGCCGACCTCAAAGATTTCCATCAGAATCATAGTTTGCCAAGGTGTAAGCTGACCGCATTCTTTATAGGCATGTGGATCAGCCAGCTGGCAAGCCCTGACCACCACTCTCTCTAGGCAATCAGCCAACAGCCAGCTCTCTGAGCAAGATTCACTCCCACTGCAACGTTTATTTTTGAGGTGTTAGCCACATTCTGTTAATTGGGACCTTTTGCAAAGACATCCGGGCCTTTTGAAGTACTCATTCTCCCATCAATCTCCAGTGAGAATGTGTAGTGCTGTCACATGTGTTTTCTGCAAGAAGTCGGTAAGAAGACTGGAGTTGATTTTTTTGTCTTTATTTAACTTGATGTAGCAGAAATCAGGCTGGAGAACTGTCAGTCATTTCTAGGATGATCATTTCCACCACTTGACAATCTACAGTATAAAATTCCAGCAATTTGATGATATATACTCTTGCACAGCCCATCCCCCAGATACAAAGATATGTGTTGAACAGCCAAGCTTAAAGCCCTTTGCTCAGGCATGATAATTTAGGGAAATAGTTAGCTCATCAGAATTGGCTAGGTGCCCCGCTTTCATATTACCCAGACAGAAGTCACTGAACCACAACTCTGCTGCTTAGAAACAAGAACTGAAAAGGAGGGGGTGGGGAAGTAGGAACAGTTAGCCAGTAACTCCTATTCAGTCATGAAGTGTACTTTACACTTTGGCATAAAGTGATACACACGTTAAATTATGCCTGAAGTAGTGTCTGGCATAGCACTTAGGAAAGCTGTATACTGAACTCTGCTTTCTACAGACAGGTGACTTTAACCAAGACCCTCAAGCTCTTGGCTTGTAGAAGCATCCAGACAGACAACTTGTGGGTTCTAAAGCCATGTTTTGAAGGTACTGATTGAAGGACAACATTGAGCGTTTCTATGTTTGGGTACACCTTATTTTTGAAGAATCTGTTTTCTGATCTATCGGCTTATGCTCTTTAAGCACTTGCTCTCTGTAAGGTTGCCTCTGGCTCATCTGAAGAGTTTCATGTTGTCTCAGTGGGTGACAAATACCTGTCAGTAAGGGTACAGATACCAACAGGAAGAAAATTGAGAGCCAGAATGAGATGGGATTTGGCAAACCACATGGAGTCCTTTTTATTCCTTTGTTCTAAAATGCTGAGTCCATGACATTTTGTTGACCACAGTGAGCTGGGGTTTCATGGAGAAATTGGTATTTGATGAGAATCTTGCATGAATGGAGAGATTTCCAAAGATGGAAGAGAAATGGAAGAAGTACTAGCAGAAGGAACAGAATAAACACAGATGTAAAAACAGAAAATTCAGATATTCAGAGAATTCCAGAACCCAAACACCTAAAGGGAACAAACTGAATATGTGTACAATCCAACTTAGGGCTAATTAACCTATTGTCTGTTCCACAGATGTCTAATAAAATATTTAGTCCACATATCACACCACACCTGATAAAACAGGCTAATCAAAGATAACTCTATTTTAAATAGAAAGGTCATAGAAGAGGCAAAGGATTAAAAATTATCTACCTGTTTAAATTTATAGATTTTGAAGGTAATGCCTCATCCAACAGGCAGAATGAAAGATAAAAATTCAGATACTACAGAAGCAATCACTAATCAGCAAGTAGCATTTAAATCGATCTTTCTAGTGAAAAGGTATTAGAAAAGGCAATCTAAGGAACACCTGTTTGGATGCACTAAAATCAACAATCTTTAGGGAATGAGGAGTTTTCAGTGGCCTTCCATCAGAGTCAATAGAGCTTAGCATTTTTATGATTGTAATCAAGAACATTTACTGGAGCCCAAAGATAATATTAACACCCACCTCTTCATCTTGAAGAAGAGGCAGCTTCCTTAAGTCACTCACTTAATTAGTATGGGCTAGAGCTGAGGCTGGGGATCCTCTGTAGGATTCTGTGCTGACACCCTGCCTCTGGGCTCTAGACTTGCCAGCAAAAGAAAAATTGATTCCGTTTTCTATTACATGACCCATGAAGGAGCAGGTGGTGAACTTGATTGGTAGAGATGGGAGCTGTGAGCTTGGTGCCCTCAGCTGGTCTTTAGATTAGAGGGGCTGATGCTAGCTATGCATGTATACTAGCTCAGACTGAAGACACTAAGGCTGTCGCTGTACCATTCCAGGGGACGTCGTTCAGAGACCAAGACGGGAATATTGCAGTATGGCTTCACTTCTTGCCAATTATAAAAATAAGAGTAGTTTGCTGGGTGCTGGTGGCTCCCACCTATAACTCTAACTACTCAGGAGGCTGACATCTGAGGATCCAGATTCAAAGCTAGCCCATGCAGGAAAGTCTGCCAGACTCTTACCTCTAACTAACCACCAAAAAGCTGGAAGTAGAGCTGTGATTCAAGTGGCAGAGTGCTAGCCTTGAGCAAGAAAGCTAAACGAGGGCACCCACGCTCTGTTCAGGCTCCAGTTTTGGCATATAAGAAAGAAAGAAAGAGAAAATTAAGGAAGAGAGGGAGGGAGGAGAAGAAAACAAGAAAGAAAAGAAAAGAAAAAGAGCAGCTAGTTTATTGAATGCACTTTATACCAGAGGCCATGAAATTTCCCTCCAAAATTCTATTGATTGTTTGTAATCTCTCTATGACCTGGATCAAAATATATCGCCATTTTACAAAGTCAAATGGTCATACACATATCTATTATCTCTGTTGGGGGATGTCAAGAGAGAAATGATGTGCTAATGCTGATAACACCAGGACAAGTATCAACCAGGTCTGACTCCCACAACCTAGAGCCTGGGATTATCTTACGAGGCACAGAGTGTCACCTCACACAAGACCAAGGATGTGGCCATGCCAGGATTACCATGCAGTGTCAGCAAGGTATGCATTGGAAAACTTTTCCTTTTGTGCCAGCACTTTATGAATATCCATGGTTTTTTTTGAGCTTGATTTTTTTATTTTTTTTAATTTAATTTTTTTATTTGTGAACATACTGTACAGAGGGGTTACAATTACATGGGCAGGATAATGCGTACATTTCTTACCAAGCATTGCATCCTCCTCCTTTGT
>NW_012267299.1:6355448-6380822 GCF_000151885.1 Dipodomys ordii
TCCCTTATCGAAGATTAGATGGCTATAGGTCTGTAGGTTCATTTCTGGGTTTTCAATTCTATTCCATTGGTCCTGAGGTCTGTTCTTATGCTAATACCAAGCTGTTTTGATTACTATGGCTTTATAGTAGAGTTTGAAATTTGGTATTGATTGAATATCCATGTTTTTATCCGTAAAATATGAGTAATGAAATCCACATCACACAGTTATGTAAGTAAGGCTACCAAAAAAAATAGATAAGCTATGGATTGGTGCTCAAAGTGGTAGTCACCTAACAAACCCTAGCTTCTTCCCCTGAGTTCCTTTATGTAACTTGGATGAAGCCCTTAGCTTCTCTGGCCCTCTGCTGCAAGAACAGAGTTGAGTTAAGGGGAAATATTTCTTTCAAATGGTTCATACTATAATCCTAACTACTCAGAATGTTGGTATCTGAGGATCCTGAGTATTATGTTTTGAAATCAGCCAACACAGGAAAGTCTGTGAAACACTTCTCTCCAATTAAGTACAAAAACAAGAACAAAAACACAAGTTGAAGTGGTGCTGTAGCTTAAGTTGTAAAGCTCTAGTCTTGAGCACGTAAAATTCAGGAACAGTGCTCAGGTCCTGGGTTTAAGTCCCAGATAAAATTAAAATGGTGGCTGTGAGGTAATCTTGTTTCTCCACACAATTTTCTTGCCCTGGTTTTTGCTTGTGTTAGAGATACACATGTGGCCCTCTCTGCAGTTTGGGGCAGAAAGAACAGCTAATCTGCTGGGTGAAAACTCCTTCTTGGATTTGGCTGGGTTAGTATTTTCTCATGTATCATCTTACCCTTTCCTAGGCTCACAAAATGTCTGTAGAAGAAAAGTGAAAGACATTCATTTCATTCAAAGATCTTTGTCTAATGCCAACATAAGGATCATTTTTTCAAAGAATAAACACCAAGTGCAATGGGGAATGAGCCACCTTAATAAAGGAAATGCAGTGGAAAGCACATGGGACTTTTGGTGAAGATGGTTCTTGGTGCTTATTACACTTGGCATGTATTTTCCTTTGCTGCCTGCTCCCTTCCTTATTTAAAAAATATTGAGTACTTACTATGAGCTAAATTCTAAGGGCTGGAGTAAGCCAGAACTAGACAAGTTTACTGCCTTCCTGTGCTTCCACTGCAGAAGTGAGAGAGTTGTTAATCTAGTAACACACAGGCACGTGTTGGATCAAGACTCCAAAGGGCACCATGAGCCACTTGGAGGTTTTGGCCTATTTAGGGCAGCTGGGCTAGGGCTCCCTGCGGAAGTGATGCAGCTCCAGCCCAGACGGGAAGGATGAGTTGGCGTGTTCTGGGCAGAGGAAATGGCTTGTGTAAAGCCCTGAGGTGGAGGGAAGCTCCCCAAGTTTAAAGAACTGAAAGAAGGTCAAAGAGCCTGAATCCCTGACAACCAAGACAGACTGAGTTGAAGTTGGAGAAGGTAGGGCTCTAAAAGCTATGGGCAACTTTTGCAAGTGTTTTCAGCAGGAAGGTGTTAGGATCAGAGTGGATTTTAAAATGATCACTCTAGAAAATTGATTCAAATAAGTTAAAAATGAATCAAGAAGAGGGGAGAGGTACAGAGATACAGAGAAGAAAGAAAGGAAAGAAAGAAAGGGGGGAGGGAGGGACTAGGAATGTGGCTTAGTGGTAGAGTGCTCACCTAGCATGCATGAAGCCCTGGATTGTATTCCTTAGTACCACATAACCAGAAAAGGCCAGAAATGGCACTGTGGCTCAACTGGTAGAATGCTAGCCTTGAGCAAAAGAAGCGCAGGGGACAGTGCTGAGGCCCTAGGTTAAAGCCCCAGGACTGGCAAAAAAAAAAAAAAAGAAGAAGAAGAAGGAAGGGAAGGGAAGGGAAGGAAGGAAGGAAGGAAGGAAGCAAGCAAGCAAGCAAGCAAGCAAGCAAGCTATATGCGTAGAATTGTTTCTATGAACCAAGTTTTGTTTCATGAGCTTTACACACATCCTTGCATTAAATCCTCACACAGCTATAGGCTCAGCGCCATTGTCTTTCTCTTTCCACAGAAGAGGAGACTGGAGCCATAGAATTGCTGGGATCAGGCAAGGACCCTAGCAGTCCCCAACCTCTCCAGTACATTGTTTCCTCAGAGACTCTTTCCTGCCTACAGGCTAGGCTGGGAGACTGTATAGTTTGCACCAGGGTAGAGGCCGTGGGCAGATCCGAAAGCTGTTGGATGGAAAAAGCTGACAAGACTCAGCCTGGTTGTGGGGGTGTAGGACAGAGCCTGGGGCCAGCCGGGAGGTGGGAAGCATACCAGGGTGTGGGTACTCTTTTAGAGCTCTGGAGCAGAGAAGGAAAAATCTCTGACCCTCCTGCCTAGCACTCACATTCTTTTGCTTCCTTTCACTGTGAACTACATGAGATCTACTGAGCAATGCTTACTGCTAGCACTGCTGTTCTCTTAAAAACCCAAAACAGATAGGCTAATGGCATTTCAGTCCCTGCTCTATTTATTTATTCAAGTGGATGTTTATTTCCTTCAGTTCCTTCAGTTACTTACACTCTGATTGCATTCCTAAAAATTCTGGCTGAAGATTGCTAAGATTCACATACTCACTGAATTCTTCTCCTCTCTCAGAACTAATCTGGCAACCCTATTTTCTAGCTCTCAAAACACTTCCTCTTCTGGCAACTCCCAAGTTTTAGTTCTGATGCCAGTCAGCCTTGACCCTTGGAATGTACACATCATTTAGTGTCAGCAATGCACCTTAGGTATTTATGCCTTAAATTTTATTAAGCAATACAGAATGTACTTGTCGCTATCTGCTGCTAAGATACATTAAAAATACTCAGGTGTAGTATGTAGTTGTCTTGATAAACTTTTAGAAAACTTGATAAAGAACAACCTCATAGATTTTTAGTCAAAATACTGAATAACAAAGATCATTTTGCAGTGTTATTTTCTGACACGCTTGCCCGAGCGTGTGTACCTATGTATATGTATTTATACCCATAGTTTTAGAAAGAAAAATGAGGGTAGAACTGCAACTCAGTAGTAAAGCATGCCCTTAACATGTGCAAGGCCCTGCTTTCAGTCCCCTAAAAACAAAATAGAATGAAAAAGAACCTCATTAGTCAGGTAGAGTCTATAATCCCAGCTACTTGGGAGGCTGAAGCTTGAGGATCACTTGAGTTCAGAACTTGAAGACAAGTTTGGGCAATATAGTAAAGCTCCATCTCTAAAAATTATAAGTAGATTAAAAGGAAGATAAAGATGTACTGTTGAAAACATTTTAAAATTCTAAAATATATCAAATACATTAGACAAGCTCTAACAAATTAGTCAGAATTATTATTCTAACTTGAGTAATTTTAGGTAGCTATTTCCCCGCAATGATTCCACTAAAGCAGCCAGACCTTGTTTCTATTACTTGGTTAAGATGCATTGTGGGTTGGGGTTGCTTGTGTATTCAACAGTTCGTGCAAAGATTCAGTGTTTACCATGTTCAGAGGACTGTGGCAGCAGCCACACTGATGAGCTAGAAGGGTATAAGAATCATCTTCAGTCCCAATCTTGTAGAGGAATCAGGACCAAAGAATAACTCATCACATAATAATAAGAGAGAGGAAGCACAGCATGCTATGAATGTGGTGGGGAAAAACATCAAGCCAAGAGGGATGGGAATCAAGCCAAAGATCCTGAAAAAAGAGGTTTAAGCTGAGACTGGAGGATGAGTAGAAATAAATCAGGAGGAGAAAAAAAAGGACACTTCCAGGAAGTGGGAGTCATGAGAAAGAACATGAGGTATTAAAAAAAAAATGAAGGAAGGCCAAGCATATGTTTATAATCCCAGCACTTAGGAGGCTGAGGTAGGAGAAGCCAAGTTCCAGGCCAGTTTGAACTATGTAGGAAGTTCAAAATCAGTCTGTGCTACAAAGACTACAGTAAGTCTGCCTCCAACAAACAAACACACACACAAACAAACAAACACCAAGGCTTTAGGCTATAGCTTAGTGGGAGAGCACTTGGCTGGCACATATGAGGCCCTGGGTTTGATACTTAGCACCACAAAACAAAACAAATAAGCAAAAAACCTGAAAGAAGCTCACTAGAATACAAGGATGGTTTTTGATCAGGTCATGCAGAGTCTGATAATCATGTAAAGAGTTTATCCTGATTTTGGGGGGAGGGGCGGAGAAGCCATTGCAAGGATCAACAAGAATGTGTGGAGAACTGTTTGAAAATAAAGGCTGAGTGATCAGTGGAGGTGTGGCTCAAATGGTAGAATGCCAGCCTTGACATAAAAAGCCAAGCAAGAACACAAGGCCCTGAGTTCAAGCTCCAGTATCACCCCTTCCCCCCCAAACACACACACATATGAATAAGCATACTGATCAGCTGGGGAAGCTGGCTTAGTGACACAGAGGAAAGGTAGTCAGAACTAAGATGGTAAGATAGTAGCTCAGGGAGCAGACTCAAAGACAATTGAGATCTTGGCATTCTAAGCACTGGGCAAAGAAAAGATGAGAAGATGGACTCCCAAGTCTCTAGCTTGGTAAACTAGGTGGATGACAGAGCTACTCATGGAAGGAGAGCACAGCGGAGACAGATTTGGACAGACTGAAGTTGAGGTGCCTGTGGAACATGCAAAGTAGATGGACGATCAGTATATAGGGTAGTTAGTTACTTAGCTACTTACTTAGTAGGTGCCCAGAAAGAGGTCCCCAGCAGTTTCCCATATCCAACAGCCTAATCCAAGAGCCTACTCAGGAATGTGGACAAACTAGCTATGGTGTGAGAAGAAGATGCAGAAAGCAAGTTTCCGAATGAGCAGGAGGAACAGCACGGGAAACGGGAAACCTAACCACAAAAGGGAAAGATGGTCAGGGGGTGATTTAGGATCTAGAACACCCTGGTGAATTTGTATAGTAATGACAAAAATCCAAGAGGAAAGGAGAGGCTCAGGTTTTGGAAAGAAGAGGGAGGCTCCGGAGGAACCTCTGGGAGGCACCAGGACTGGGAGAAGAAAAGAAAGTGGAAAGCACAGGTGTGTCCCAGGCAAGAGTTCATACAAGTTCGTTGTTTGCATGAGTTGAACAGGTTCCCACTAGTGGTTATTTTCTCTATTAGAGAAAGGCAAGATATGCTAAGAATGAGCAGAGAGGCCAAGACTGCACGTCAGTGGTACAGTGAGTGCTTACCATGCATGAAGCCCTTCGTTTGGGCCCTACTACCATGAGAACAAAACAAACAAAGGAAAGAGGGGAAAGTTTGCAGGACAGTAGGGTAGAAAAGAATGTTTACTTTTTCTTTTAAAAAGAAGAACTAGTAAGAAATACATAGGCAGGGGCTGGGAAGGTGGCTCAGGGTAGAGTGCTTGCCTTGCATGCATGAGGCCCTGGGTTTGATTCCTCAGCACCACATAAGCAAAAAGAAAAAAGCCGGAAGTGGCACTGTGGCTCAAGTGGTAGAGCGCTAGCCTTGAGCTGAAGAGCTGAGGGACAGCGCCCAGGCCCAGAGTTCAGGCCCATGACGGACAAAAAAAAAAGAAAGAAAGAAAGAAAAGAAAAGAAATACATAGGCACAATTTTAAAGTCTACACTCTAGCCTAGCAGCCTAGCTTCTAGCCTTTTCTCTGAAGGCAACCACACTGACCTGTTTCTTGTATGGCCTTGCAGAGCATTCTTTTTTTGGGGGGGGGGAGGGGGGGTCCAGTCATGGGGCCTGAATGCTGTCCCTCAGTTCTTCAGCTCAAGGCTAGGGTTCTACCACTTGAGCCTCAGGGCCACTTCTGGCTTTTTTCTTTTGCTTATGTGGTGCTGAGGAATCGAACCCAGGGCCTCAGGCATGCAAGGCAAGCGCTCTACCACTGAGCCACCTTCCCAGCCCCCTTGTAGAACATTCAGTGTCCTGCTCTGAGCCACATTTAATCACTTAGCAGTGTGTACTGGGGACAATACTACTTTAGCACAAGTAAATGTACCCACCCTTCCTTTAATCCTTAAACATACAGTATATGTATTTAAATGTGTGAAAATGTATCATTTTAGAATTGACCTCTAAAGAGACTGTATCATTTTTATCCTTTTGGTCATAGACAATGAAGTTTGTTAGTAATTTCTGCTTAATTTTAGCTGGTCTAATACATAGTAAGTGGAGTCTTGGTTTACATTTGATTTTTTTTAATTGTGAGAAAGATAACCATTTCAATATTTAAAAGAAAATTTCAGCCAGGCACTGGTGGCTCATGCCTGTAATCCTAGCTACTCAAGGAATTGAGATCTGAAGATCACAATTGGAAGCCACAGACAAACTCTCCTATCTTCAATTAACCAGGGCACCTGCCATCAGCAAAAAAGTCAAGGGAGAGGAAAAATCCCTGAATTCAAACCCCACTACCAGAGGGGTGTGTGTGTGTGTGTGTGTGTGTGTGTGTGTGTGTGTGTGTGTGTGTGTGTGTGTGTGTGTACTTGATTTGGGCTCCTTTTTTGATGGACTGCCTATTTGTGTTTTTGCACTACCAGAGGTGTGTGTGTGTGTGTGTGTGTGTGTGTGTGTGTGTGTGTGTGTGTACTTGATTTGGGCTCCTTTTTTGATGGACTGCCTAATTGTGTCTTTGCACGTTTTCTGTCTAGTAGTTGGATTTGTGTTTTTCCATTGGTTTTGAAGAAAAGTGAAAGCTTTGAAGGTGACTTGGTAGAGTCCACGATAGAGTTGAAGAGGGCCCATGCCCCTAGCATAGCCACAGGCCTCCTCCTTCCTGAAGGGACCTGAATAGAATGGAGCTGCACTGAACTGTGCCCTGCAGCCATGGCCTGGGATTTCTTTTTCTGAGAGGTTCACAGTTCCCTGAGGCCATCATTCACTAATAGGCCAGAGTCGGGAGGCAGGAAACCCCCATTCTTTGTTCCTATTGTTGGCCTGTGAATAGATATGGAGCAACCTGTGGGAAAAACAGTCCCTGGCAGTCTGTGAAGCTGCCTAACCCCTGAGGTGTTTTCTTCATATTCGACAGTGAACCCCAGTTTTCCTGCTTAGTGGAAATAAAGAGGATAGCCTTGCAGAATGAGCCAGGCATTTTTGTTTGCTTGTTTGTTTGCTGGACAGGTGGTTCTGGACAGATCTTGTGATACTGCGCCATTGCAGAGCAGCCATATAACCAGATCTTGAACCCGAAAACCACCTTGGCAGATACTCTCCTTATCCACACATAGTCCCTGGCTAAAAGACCTCAAGTCAAGAAGGGTCAGAAAGCCAAGGATGCTGAGTGGATGGAGGCATCCTTGTGCTCAGTGGGTAGCTGGCTCACAGTCTATTCTATTTCCCACCATGTACAAAGGGAGGAGGTTACCAGGCCAAATTATGCCTTAAAACTTCAATAGGAAATGGGAAACCAAGAAAGTACTTTTGCCTAGGGCAGAGCTTGACTCTTCGTATTACTCATGAAACCTCGAAAGGATGGAAGTAGTCTTTGTGAATAATCTTATTACAACACACAAATCATACGACTAGAAATGACCTAGGAAATGAAATTACAGAATTCCATCTCAAGCATTTAGTCATACATGCAACATGCCAGCTGCTGACCCTAAAAGGCTTTAGGTGTATTTGAACTTGACAACAACCCTTCTAGGTAATGATCACTCTTATCTCCATTTTATCCCCTCACTGAGATAACATTGAAGCTTAGGGTAGTTAAGTTACTTTCCCTAAATCAAAGGGTAGATGGGCACAGCATGCCCTTGAACCTAGCACTGAAACTTGTAAACAGGGCTCTGGGTACCCTTAATTCTCAACCACCATAGCAGCTGTGGTCAGAGAGGCCCTTACAGACTTGCAAATTCTTCATGTTTTTCAATGCTTTGCAGATTCTTCCAATAGAGACTTCCTTTCTGTTGAGCCTGTCTTTTCTCTAGAGAGCAAATGAGAGGCTTTCAGTGAGTAGTGGTTACTTAATCTGAAATAATTATCCAAAGAGTCATGCACATTACAATCCTGATATTCAGATGCCTTGGGCATTTGAATCTAGTATTTTCCAGCTGAACTTTCACAACCATTACTCTCAGATTTCATTTTTAAAATATATCTTCTGGACCTAGTCTCCTACCCAGTACCCATTTGTGACTGGAATCTGCAGGCCCACAAGTAAGATTCAAAAGGGCAGTTTCTTTTCTTTTTCAGATTTCTTGATGTGATGACTAAAAGTGTGAACCATGTCACTGTGTAAAAGCTAAAAGGCAGTTGAACACAAAGAAAAAGAAAATAACCACTAAACCACCACTTAAAAGGACACATATTCAAAATTCAGACTGTGGAAGCCTTGTTTTTGACCTTTTACTTCATAAAAGGTATTAGTGAGAGGTCACACTCAAATGGTTAAGCTTTAAATTTCATTGTTTAGGTCACAGCTGACCTTAAAGTACTACCTTTCTTTACAACTTTCTTTACCTGCTATTATCTAGGACATTTATTGAGAGTGAGCCACATAGCATGAGAACACACTCCTATGGGTAAAAAATTACCACAGTCTATTAACTCCTCTAGAAACAAATCAGCAATTTTATAAAGTTGTTCCAATATCTGTTCTCCCTTTGTCCCTAGAGCCCAACTTTTAGAGAAGTCTTAATACCAGTAAACCTAGCGACTCAGGAGACAAAGTCAGGAGGATCATGGTTCGAGACCAGTTCCAGTGCAAAAGCCAGTGAGCCTATCTGAAAAAACAAACTAAAAGCAGAAGGACTGGGGATAGGGTTCATGGAATACAGCACTAGCTCTAGCAAGCAAAGCCCCTGAGTTCTGTTCTTAAGGCTCTTCAGCTCAAGGCTAGTGCTCTACCAGTTGAGACACAGTACCACATCCAACTTTTTCTGCTTATGTGGTGCTAAGGAATCAAACCCAGGGACTCATGCATGCAAGGCAAGCGCTCTACCACTGAGCCACCTTCCCAGACCCAAGAGAAAAAGTTTTATAGATTTTTTCTAAGTACAGGTAAGTATATGGCTTCTCAGGTACTAAAATGTCAAGCAATACTCTGACTTCCACACTCCTGTTCCCACCTTATTGTCATCATGGCAGTGGGTCTCTAGAGATGGGAGATTGAAGCTTCCTTCCACAGAAAGTCTACTATTGGAACTGGCCCCAATCATACTTTTTAGTTCCTTATCAAGAAAAATACAATTGCATTTCCCTCAAGTCAATGACAGTTGAAATTAGCAATTTGTTATTTGTATAAATGGAGTCTAAAAAGAGAAGTACCAATTTATGAATGGTAAAACATAGACAAGGCTTAAAAGTAGACCTAATCATTCAGGTTGACATAGAGGAACACAATTCAGCCATCCATCTCCCTTTAAGCAAAGACAACACCCCTTGTGAGGTTCCTGTGTTTGAGAAGTAGACTTCCTAAAGAGTGTGTGTGTGTGTGTGTGTGTGTGTGTGTGTGTGTGTAGTTATGCTTGCATGTGTATTTTCTCAGTTCTTTAAGGAAGGTAGGTGTGTTGAGAGTAACCAGAGAGAGACAGGGGGAAAAGGAAAATGCATTATTTCCTTTTTTATTTCTTTGAGGTACTGGAGTTTGAACTCAGAGTCTTGAGCTTACTATGCAACTACTCTATTTGAGCCACGCTCCAATACTAAATGCATTCCTAAGTTAGAGAAACAAGATTTTAATCAATGTGAATTAAAGTTTACTTGAAACTGTACCCACCACCATAGTAACTAAACAAGTGGTTCTAAAAGGAAAAAATTCCGACATCTGTAGGGCCTACTTTAAAGGTCAGTGACAATCCCCTGGAATTCTGGTTGCTGTGCAGTTCTCTTCCCTCCCCAACTTTCTCTGCACCTCTCTTCTTTTCTCAGGCTGTACTGCCATGTGGTACCAAGAGAGAAAGACATTACAGCGTCTGTTTAGAGACAGGCCCAAGTATAAATCCTGGCTCTCCCACTTACAAGCTGTGTAATACAAATTGCTTAACCTTTCTGAATTTCAGTGTTCATCTGTGACACAAGGAAAATACAATCTAATATGCATATTTTGGAGAGAATTTGAAGAAGTGCATAAATGCAAGCCTCTAGGGTCAAATTGCCTGGATTTTCATGTTTACAGCTAGATGCTCTAATGTAAGTAATTGATTTATAAGTGCCCTACATCTGAGTTCCTTCATTTGTTAAAAACGAAACAAGAATATTTCCCATGGATAGGGATAATAATACCTTATTTAGTCTTTTAAAGAAAAAAAGGTGTGCTAGTTGGTCATTCCTTCCAAGTTACTGGTACACAGTAAATGCTTAGTGCTGACTGAAGTTGTTATTAAGCAGTACATGGAAAACACCTAGGTAAATGAAGAAGGTAGGTCCTATAATATTTGCACCCACTACTTTGGGAGCTGGAATTGATCATATTTTGTAAGTCACTCATTTTTTAAGCTAAATACACAAGTCTGTAATGTATTGAAGTAGAACATCCTATAACTAAGTACAGTCATCTTAAGAATAATACTTATGTCTAGTCCTATTTCTAGGCAATTTGAAAGCAAGACATTTTCTCTGCTGAGTTTGTCAATCACAAGAAGACAAGTTTATCTAATTAAATGAGTTTTATTCACAGAAAACAACACAACTTCTGCCAACTGCGTTGTGCTTACTGCAATTATCCACTATCTGAATTTGTATTTTGAAGATCTCCTTGGAATCACCAGACATGGGCAATTGTTCCAAAGCAGAGGTGACATTTTCCTAAATGCCCAGGGTGACCTCTTCAGCACCATCTTAAAGTTTGAGCCACTAACTAATTACCTCTTGCAGGCTGTTCACATGCTTTTCTTTTCTTCTTTTTTTTTTTTTTGCAAAAGCTCTCAGACAGATGTTTTGCATCTGAGTGAAGTACAAACACCAACATCTCTCTGACTTTGAAAATCTTGTATTCTGAAAGCTTTGGCTGAATTCACCCATTTGCAGCAAATGACAATTCCTCTTCACAGCACCTCTACTGAGCAATTGACATGTTTATTTTGACATAATTGTGAAGCTCATTCTGACTTCCAAAATATTCAAGTGTGAAAAGCAGGTGTGTTAGAATGGAAGAAACATTGTTTTAATACTTTCCCATATACATTTCACCAAAGAAACATAGACTGGCTATGGATAAAAAAATTTGGACATGGTCATTCTAACTCTATTTGGCTTCATATTTTAGAAGCTAAGTTGTAATAGGGGTTAGAGATTTGAAGCGAGGAGTCTTGGCTTCCCTCCATTGCAAATATCACATCAAGATGACTTATCATTCCACATTAATCATCATTTGAAATGCACACTCATGCCAAGCACCGTGCTATCTTTTTACTCATTATGTTGAAAAATCTTATAAGATAGTTTTATCCATTTTATAGATTTCAGAAAACATGAGGTGGGGAGCTCTAAGGTAATTGTTCTAGCAGAATCATCTGTGTGGAAGATCTTGAATTCAAGTCAGACTATCAGCCTACCACACTTATGCTCTTTTAGTTATACACAGAAAGTTTCTTCAAAAATTATGCCTTGTTAAGTACATTTCATATAATGACTTCAAGGATCTATTGGGCTCTCACTCACGTCAATTCATTAGAAAATTTTCTTTCACTGACATGGACAATGGAGAAAGGACATATTGAACTAGTGGGAAGTGAACTTTTTTTTTTTTTGAGATCTGGCTATGTAACCCAGCCTGGTCTCAAACTCCAGATGCTTCTGCCTCAGCTTTCCAAATGGGGGAATTCCAGGCACTGTGTTTCATATTCAAAACAACCCCTTGCACTAGGCAGAGGTGGTATTATCAATCTAATTTTACAGGTAGAAAAACAAGGGCTAAAAAATTAACTGCCTTGCCTATGGTCACAGAGCTATTTAGTGACAAACCTACACTTCCTTGCTCTGCAGGGTGACCTAACAAATGCCTCCCAAATTACCAGATAATTATTGGGTAAGAATAATATGTATTCTTATATTAATTATTCATATATAAGGGATTGCCTGAAGTGCTGCAAGATGTATTTCAACATTCCCCTTATAATCTCATTTACATTATTCTTCTGCACTACTTAGCCAGCCAGGATTTGCTAAATGAGGGAAAATTTCTGCCCAGATCCCAATCAAGTTATTATAAATTCCAAATTAATAGAGTCTAAATAAATAAGAGCTTGTTATGGAGCTAAAAGCTGATAATATTATTTGTTTCTGATATCTTTTTTCATTTGCTTCAGCTGGTTTGAGCATTTTATCTGCTGCATTTCTTTTCTGCTTCTTCATTAGAGAAATGGCAAGAGACAAATACAAAGAAAGAAATACTTGTATGTGGATAAAATTAATAACTGGAAATTATAGTGAGGGATGGCAAGGCATCTTTGAGGTAATACATTATAATGTTTAGTAACAGCAGTTTGCAGTAATGAAAAAAGTAATCTTTACTTCTCCTGAGTATGTGTTGTATTTATCAGTTCATGCTTTACTTACGTTTTTTTAAAATTACTGCATTTGTTAAATTATTTAAACTTACAAGGCAGCTTCTGACTT
The DNA here is from genome assembly GCF_000151885.1 of Dipodomys ordii. Classification (NCBI taxonomy): domain Eukaryota; kingdom Metazoa; phylum Chordata; class Mammalia; order Rodentia; family Heteromyidae; genus Dipodomys; species Dipodomys ordii. The sequence continues at coordinate 6,367,971 of NW_012267299.1, forward strand.
ATTCGTTGTCAAGCAACCTTCTGAAATGTGAGTCATGAAAATAATTCCCTTTTTTTAAAATCTGTATTTTTAGGGGCCAAGATATCTTAAATGAGATATCCTTAGGACTAAAATGCTTGAGGTGGTTCACCACAAGAGACAGGCAACCCAGCTTGAACTCTAAAGATAGTGGAGCCTCTCTATAAAATAAACCATATATAAAAATCGTCGAGGTGGAAATTTGCTTTTCCTGGCAATAGGTTTCCTCATGCTTTTAAAGGCATCCTAAGGGATGAAACAGGCCCATAGTATGAAAGGCCCAATGCTCCTAGAGATATCTCTTCCATGATTAAAAAATAATGAATTTTTTGTTTGCCAGGTACAAGGAATAAACACTCTTGGATTCTCTCTGTTCTGTGGTTCTCCCTCTAATCTACAGACACTCCACAAAGGCTTGTCTGTTCCTCCTCGCCGCCCTGGCACTTCTCATCCAGACGCCCTTCCTGTTTGCTATTCTATTTCTTCCATCCATTTGGTGCCTTGCTTTCCTGTATGGGTTTCTAAGTGTGTTTGTTTTCAGGTTCCTCACTTTTTTTTTCTTCCTCTTTTTCGAATTGTTTCTTTTCTGCAAGACAGTCTCTGTCTCACTCCTCCACGTCGCTCCCTGTCTATTATGTACCTGGGATTATTCATCATCTTGCTTCTATTTATTTTCTTCCGCCTAGCTCTTATTTCTTTATCTGTAGCCCCTGATTTCCTCTCCACTAGTCTCTGGTTCCCATCTCGATGCCCTTTGACCAAACATCCTCTCCCCACCCCTGCTTGAAACAACTCAAGAAACACACTTGCCGGAATGGGGTGCAGAGAACCGACTTCAAGGATGGCGCAGGGGTGCAGCCAGTGTGCGGGGGTGGGGGGGTGATCTGGGAGGGCCATTTACTCAGCTAATGACTTCCCCATCCTTTTCTTGGGCTTGCTCTGTCCCAGCAAGGGAAAGAGGTGACACAAAGGGAAGGAAGTGGGAGGAAGTAAAAGTGAGCGCTTGGGACAGTGACTGGGAAGCTTTCTTTAAATACCACCCAGTCAGCCTGTGTCTGGTCTCTCGGCAGCTCTACAGAACAGACTCTTTTCAAAGACTGGAGCGACTCAGATCAGCCTCCTGAAACTCAGGAGCCAGACTCCCCTGAATCCAAAACAGAAGGGAAGTGTATAATCACAAGGTCTCTTCTTGACCTGAAATCACTCCAAGAATCCCAGAGGGAGGCCACATCCCAGAAGCATCCTCTGGCTCTCGTGACTTGGCCCTTGGCACTCTTCCAGCCTCACCCTTGGCAGCATTCATTAAAAAAAATACTTCTAGATATGTTGATAACGACATCACACTTTTGAAACGACCCAGTTGAAACAGCAGAGAAGTCCATGACAGTTAACAGTGTGGACGTTTTGCTTCTCTTTCAACCCTTTCAAAAAGCAGCAGCAGCAGCATAGCAAGTTTTGTAAAAGCCAGACCAATAAGAAAACGGTTTTACCAGCCCAGTCATAGCAGAAGGACCAACGTATGAACAAGGAACAACGCCCAGCCAGCAGCCCCACCACCTCTCTGCCTCCAGCTCCTTTCCACACCTGGGGGTGGGGGGTTGGGGAGATGGGGGTAGGGGTGGAGACTGTAGGCCAGGTGGCTTCTGAAGCATTATTTAGGGGCAGCAGACACAGAAGAGCACTTTCCTGTCTCTTGGAGTGCTGCAGGAAGAATGATGACATAGCTGACTCCATTTTTCCCTTTTCAGGCAGGTGTGGGTTTGTTGATTTTGAAACTCAGTCACCGAGAAAACACCTCACATTTCAAACTCTTCAAAATAATAATAAACCTGGGCTGCTTGCAACTGTTTTATTTTGACAAAAGCAGTCTCTTTTTCTAGGGGAGGGAATTGACATTAAGAAAAGAAAAAAGAAAAAAAACAACAAGGGAAAAGTACCCCAATTTGCAACACTGTTTTTTTTCTCCTCTCCTCAATAACATCTCTGCCCCTCCCCTCCCATCCCTGCTGCTCTTTAGACAAAAGGGAGCAGAGCTGGGTCTCAGGACCTTTGGGATGAATGACAACAAAGACTCAGGCCAGAGGCCTTTGTCTCACTTGGCACAAATTGGGGTTGGGGCTGTGAGCAAGGGGGTATTCGGTGGCCAGAGTCCTTCCCCCAAGACAGCTTTCAAGTCTGGGTTTGGCCTCTTAGTGCTACCATCATGTGGAAGATTCCTTGGTCCAGGAGCCTTTTTAATTTTTTTACACCATCTGCAAATTTGTGTTTTTATTTCCTGGCTTCTAAAAGATAACAAAGGGTGAGCTAAGAACACAGAGAGTTCGGAAGAAATCTTATCCTCACAAAATAGAAAAACTGAGCATTGACGGTTCTAGTTAGTACTCGTTTTGTTCCTTCAAAGGGAGTTTTAAAAGAAGCAAGAAAGTGGAAATAAACACAAACAACAATAAAACAAAATCCACAGCCCAGATGAGGGGGTGTAGTCACCACAGTCTGGAGTTTTTCTGGTTGTTTGTTGATGCAGCTTCTGATGGCTATCACTGCCAGGCCTCTGGGTGCAGGGCTTTCTCCCCCTCACTGGCCTCCTCTCCACTTGGCAATGGGTTAGGCTTGAGCAGCAACACACACAGTGTTAACTCCTGCACAGAACCAAGCAAGGCATCCAACTCAGGACAGGTCTTCTCCACCCTCAGTGGGGCTTGGGCTTCTCTGTTTCCTGCTGCAAAGCAGGGTAATTTATCTGGCTCTTTGCCTTCTACAGGAAAGGGAACTAACTATATTGCCACAATGGTGAAGCCGTGAAACCCTGTTACTTCATCAGCCAAACATTCCATACTAGGAGAAGTGGAGATTCTGCTCTTATTCCATTTTCTGAACCTTGGGTTGAGGAGAATGACTTCAGTAAATTCATTAATTTTATTTTCTCTTGTTTTGTCTTTGTATATAGAGTATTCTGTAATTAGAATAATAGTGAGATTCAAACAAATGGCAAAGGAGAACTTCTCAAATAGGCAAAATGGTGGCCTGGATATTAGAAACTTCTGCTTGTCCACTTCCCTGGGTGCAAGTCTCTCAAATCTCTTCTTCCGGCTCCCCTGAAGAAACTGAAATCTGATTTCTCTCTCTTCAGTAACAACAACTACAATAACAACAACAACTAGAACACTTTTTTCTTTGTTTGTTTTGTTATAAGTTTTCCGTGCTGGGGATTGAACAGGACCTTGCAAATGCTAAACAAGCACTCTACCATTGAGCCACACTTCTTCTTTCCTTCATGACTGACTGGAGTTGGGGGGTTCCCTGGGAAATATGTCAGCACAAATAATATTGGTTGTTCAGGAGCAAATCACACTCATTACTGTATAGCCATGATGTAAGAAATAAAATGATGCTAAGTGTTTTGAGATCCTGAGATGAAAAGTAATTGAGAGGTAATTGTTGGGATTAGGTTGGCATAGCATTTTCTAAATAATATCAGAACATATCAGGGTTAATGAACATCTTGTGTTCTCTTAATTTTCTAGGCAGTATTCATAACAAACCAAGATATTCATGATACTAGCCTTACCCTCCAGGGTTTACGCCTGGGTTAGTCATCTTTGACTTCCATAGCTCTCCTGCCCCCTCCAGCTTCTCATAGCAGTCTTCTAAGTTAGGGAAACAGATAGGATGAACAGAGGAGCAAAACAAGGAGGATCAAAGAGTGAGGGGAACCCCCAGGTGGTCTGGGAGCACTGGGCCTAGGTCTCTGGCCAATGTTCTCTTTGAGTTCAGCTGGCTGCCAGCTCTTAGAACACATCCAAATCTCACTAAAACATGCTGGTTTCATTTACAGGTTAGGCTAGTTTTCAGTGTCTTGTTTGAACATTCTGTTTTGAATTTTTATTTCCAGTTTTTCTAGTTGGGTAAGACTGGGTTAGATAAGTTGGATCCAAGGTAAGATTTCTCACCTATCCCTAGATGACTACAAAGGCTTCCCCACAGGCGGGGTTCAAAAGGAAATGGTGAGCCTAAGCTTAGAAGTGCCAGGTGAGTGATGGAACCAAACTCTTGTTTTTCCATCAAGCAGACAGGAGGTTTCATGACAGAGGGAGTGGGAGGGCTAGTCATTTTCCCCATCAGTTGGCGAAAAACCAAACAAAAATATGCTTTTCTTTCTAATTAAAAAAAAACTTAAGCAATGCAGAGAGAATGGAAGTTTCTGCCATCTCAACATTCTACCCAGAAAAAGGCCAGCCACATTGACAGCTCTGGTCCATTTTTCTTGGCTATTTAATGCCAACACTATATTGGTCTACATCTATATAAATGACATCACTAACATTATGTATGTCATCATATTCTGATTATTAGTACCAGATCTTCCTCTCATATTGCAGGTATTTTTCATGTCAAAACATGAAGCTGTAATTTAGTCTTTAAGAGAAAATCATGCTTTAAAATAAGGCAATTCTTACAAATCTTACAAATCATATAGAAAGCTATACAATGAAAAGTAACTTTTCCATCCTTTTTCCCAAAGGCAGTTACTATCCTAGGGTAGCAACAGTTTTCCATATATCCCTCCAGAAGTTTTTCCACATATATTCTATTCTGTACTTTGTGTAATGCATCTTGAAATTTGAAGGAACAAGAATATATAGATATATCTATTTTTTTTCCTGTCCTGGAGCTTGAACTCAGGGCCTGGGCATTGTCCTTGAGCCTTTCTGTTCTCAAGGCTAGCACTCTACTACTTGAGCCACAGCACCACTTCCGGCTTTTTCTGTTTATGTGGTACTGAGGAATCAAACCTAGGTTTTCATGCATGCTAGGCAAACACCACTAAGCCACATTCCCAGCCCCAGATATATCTGATTTTTAAAGTAAGTGTGTAGTATTCCTTCACATAGTGACATAGTTATTTCATTAGCTAGTTCTCTTATTAATGGACCTTTTTGGGGGAGGAGGGCTTGAACCAGGACCTAGGCACTGTCCCTGAGCTTTTTTGATCAAGGCTAGCTCTCCATTACTTGAACCACAACTCCACTTGCAGAGTTTTAGCTGTTTAACTGAAGATACCAGTCTCATGGACTTTCCTGTGAGCTGGCTTTGAAACAGGATCTTCAAATCTCAGCCTCCTAGGTAGCTAGGATTATAAGCATAAGCCACTGGCTCTCAGGTGGACATTTGAGTCATTTAAAATTTTTATACTAGAACGAACAATGCTAGGATAAGTTTTCATCTACATGTATTTCTGAAAACATGTATCTCAAAGACAGAATAAACAGCCTGTCCCCAGTGACCCATTTCCTACAGCAGAATGAAGCATGTTCATTTTTCTATACTTTCATCAGTCTTGGTAAAGCATTTTATTTACCTTTTTTGTTTTTTTTTAAAAGTCTTCAAAAATTTGGCACATGCTACTTTGCTTTAACATTCTTTTTTATTATTAAGGATTCTATTTTATATGATTCATTACCCTGATTTGTCTGCTCATGACTTTGACCTGGGTCTCTATTAGAATGTTTATCTCTTCTGGGTGATGTGCAAGAGAAAGATTGCACCCAAAGTGAAAAGGTGCATATCAGAACTCCAGTGACTTCAAAAGTGATTAAAAATGGTAATAGTTCGATAGTCAATTCAATAAAGACCAAATTAAAGTTTACATATGTTAGAACAAATCTTTTCTTTTTTATTATGATCTTCAAATAGTGTTCAGGGGTTCAGTTTAATATGTCTACGTATGTGCACAATACATCTTAATCAGAGTCACTTCTTTTTTTTGGGGGGGGGTCCATCATGGGGCCTGAACTCTGGACCTGGGCACTGTCCCTCAGCTCTTCAGCTCAAGGCTAGCGCTCTACCCCTTGAGCCACAGCGCCACTTCCAGCTTTTTCTTTTTGCTTATGTGGTGCTGAGGAATTGAACCCAGGGTCTCAGGCATGCAAGGCAAGCGCTCTACCACTGAGCCACCTTCCCAGCCCCCAGAGTCACTTCTTCCAGCACTCCTCTCTCCCATCCATCCCATTTCTACCAGTCTCATCAAGTCTTCCTAGTTCCATTTTGATACGTGTACATTGAATATCATGACAAGAACAATGTTTCCAAAATGTACAGAAATCACCTCTTAGTAACTTAGGTAAAAATTTCCCCAAATAAACAGTTCAAGGTTGCAGGCGTGTCTCAGAGGCATTGCCCCAGCCTAGTAAGCTGGTAGTTCTGAGTCCAGACTCTAGTACTGGGAAAGAAGAATGGAAAGAAGGAAGGAAGGAAGGAAGGAAGGAAGGAAGGAAGGAAGGAAGGAGGGAGGGAGGGAGGGAGGGAAGGAGAGAAGACAGGAGGGAAAAAGAAAGAAAGAAAGAAAGAGGAAGGAAGGAAGGAAGGAAGGAAGGGAGATAGGGAGGGAGAGAGGGAGGGAGAGAGGAAGAAGGAAAGCTAAGAAGGAAGGAAGGAGAAAGAAGAGCCAAAGAAGGAAGGCGCTTATGTTTTAAATTGTACTTCATTCTTAGTAGGTAGTTTGATAAAATCTCTTGCCATCCAAATCTGTCCTGCCTGGGACTTGACCTATCACCTTGCCTAGTTCTATACACTGTGTGTGCTACTCATCTGACAGTCACTCAGTAGCTGAGCTAGTCAGGTTTATGTCACTGGAAGAAAGCAGCTGAGATAAACAACTTTAAAAAATGGAAAAGTTTATTTTGTCTCATAGTTCAATGCAGTTATTCACCACTGTCGCTTTCAGGACCTATGGTGAGGCAGAACAATGTAATAGGAAACTTCTGGTGGAACAAACTCCAGAGGCAGAGAAAGAGGAGAAGGGGCCAGGGACAAGGTACAAAGCCACTCTTGAATTTTGTTTTTGGTTTTGTCGGTCTTGGGGCTTGAACTCTGGGCTTGGATACTGTCCTTGCGCTCTTCAGCTCAGGGTGAGCACTCTACTTCTTGAGCCACAGCACCACTTCCAATTTTCTAGTGGTTTATTGGAGATAAGAGTCTCACAGACTTTCCTGCCAGGGCTGGTTTTGAACCGCAATCCTCAGATCTCAGCCTACTGAGTAACTAGCATTATAGGCGTGAGCCACCGGCACCCGGCTCAAAACCACTCTTGTAATGGTCATGTCCTCCAACTAAGCTCCATCTCCTACAGTTCCCGTGACCTGTGAATAGCACATTAAGTTCTGCATCCATGAGCATGATCCAGTCACACACCAAACCTTCAACACACCAGCTTTTGAGTGGACATTTAAAGCCGAAACTGTCGCAGTGGCCCTGTGACTTATCAGAACTGCTGTTGTGTAATGCAGGGCTTATGTTCAAGTAAGCCTTACTTAGCTCATAAGCCCTCAAGTGCAAGAGAAGCCATGTGAGCAACTTGGATGTGCCGACGAGAAGCTATAACAGGCCTCCGGTAAGTGAAAAGGTGAGTCCTCAACCTGATACGTTAAACAGTCATGTGCTGAGGTTGCTAAGATCTGCAGTAAGTTATTGTTAGCTCTTGCTGTGCCTAATTGTAAATTAAACTTTATCATAGGTACAAAGGTTAGAGGGGCAAAACAGTAAGTAGAGGAGTTGGTTCTAGCTACAATTTCATGCATGGTTGGGGGGTCTGGGAATGTATGCCCCATGAAGAGGGGAAACAAATGTACATTGTGCAAAAATCTTGAAAAAAAGGGAAAAGTTATAGGAAAGAATAGCTGTTTTCCAGTCTTATAGATTTATTTAATATCCCATCTTTGTAATCAACTCTCCAATATCTAATCTTAGCACACGCAAGTATAAAAATGGTAACTTTGTGTGTGTGTGTGTGTGTGTGTGTGTGTGTGTGTGTGTGTGTGTGTGTATACCAGTTCTGGGATTTGAACTCAGTGTGAGTGCTGTCTCTACCACTTAAGCCACAGATCCACTTCTGGCTTTTTAGTGGTTAATTGGGGTTAAGAGTCTCTCAGACTTTACTGTCCCAGCTGACTTTGAACCGCTATCCTCGGATCTCAACCTCCAGAAGTAGCTAGGATTACAGGCAGGAGCCACTAGCACCTAGAGAAAAAAAAAAAGCGTATTTTATATGACACGTTTTCCCCTCGTTCTGGCTGCTTCCTTCTCACTCCAAATCCCTGACATTTCCTTACCATACTCTTTAAAAACAGCCCATTTACAGAGCCAGTGACATTAGGACAATCAGAACTGCATTGATTTTTCTCCCTCAGACATTTTTCCTAGTGGGTGAGTGGCCTCCTTGTTTAAATACGGAATTCACTGATCATAAAATGGATTTCATCCAGACACAAAATATGAAAAAATGAACTCATGGGAAATGACCCTTGAAATTCACACCACCCTCAAGGCTTGAAAGGATTTTCTATTTCATCAACTTTAGATGAGCCATAATAATAAAACATAAAATACCATACAAAGATTTGAAAACCAGGAGTTAGCAATACTTCAGAGTTCTTCCTGAGCTTTGTTTTCTTAACCTAACTCATTCTCAGAATTTACAGCTAATTCAGTTGGCCTTTCCCCAGGATTTGCAGCCCCAAGGCTGGATGGAGGGTTTTTTCTCTGTGTTGTCCCTCAAGAAACCACAGCTCTTTGGCTCAGTGTTGCCTCAGAAATCATAGCCCTGCCACTGAGTGGACAGTTCCTCTCTGCATCTGCAGAACATTCTGCTTGCCTACTCTTACCGCTTACCGTGCAGCTAACAGGGGATGTGTCGTCTCCCCCACCTGATCACTGGCTTCACAGATCAGAGACCCCTTCTTGTTCATCTTTGTGTACTTGCTGGCTGGCAGCCCCTGACACTTACTGGCCTGTTGGCAATTACCCATTTTGTTGTGTTAGTGTTAATATGGTTGGACTCAGCCAAGAAATATTTGGTCTCCATGTTTGCTCACCTGTCACAAACACAGCTGACTACCTACCCTACAGCCATCTCTGCCCTTGCTCCCTTTAAACTTGCTGTGGGAGTCATGATTTTGTTTAATGGCCATGTAATTAAAAAGTGATTCCCATTGGTACCCTGGGATGGGACCTGATAAGTGATTGGTCCAGACAGTCCTGGAAGTCATCCTGCTGGCATGGGGCTCCCTCCTAACCAATGAGGTCTGAGGGTTAGTCATCTGGGGAGCTTTGGCAAAAGGCCATATTGTGTTGATGGTACCGCATGGGATGTTTGGAATTATTGTAGGCATCTCCCAACACAAGGGAGACCTCTCTGGCTTGCTGTAGAAAGATGTTGTTCCACTGGGTTGCAGACTTTCAAGTTTGAGAGACAATCTCTGATGGCATCTTTTTTTTTTTTTTTTCGGTCAGTCGTGGGGCCTGAACTCTGGGCCTGCACGCTGTCCCTCAGCCCTTCAGCTCAAGGCTAGTGCTGTACCATTTGAGCCACAGTGCCATTTCCAGTTTTCTGGTGGTTTATTGGAGATAAGAGTCTCAAGGACTTTCCTGCCCAGGCTGGCTTTGAACTGTAATCCTCAGATCTCAGCCTCCTGAGTAGCTAAGATTACAGGTGTGAGCAACCAGCACCTGGTTTTCTAATGGCTTCTTTTTTTGGGAGGGGGTGTCCAGTCATGGGGCCTGAATTCTGGGCCTAGGTGCTGTCCCTCAGCTCTTCAGCTCAAGGCTAGCACTCTACCACTTGAGCCACAGCGCCACTTCCGGCTTTTTTTCTTTTTTGCTTATGTGGCCCAGGGCCTCATGCATGCAAGGCAAGCGCTCTACCACTAAGCCACCTTCCCAGCCCCCATCTAATGGCTTCTTAACAGTATATCGCCACACTTAATAAAGATGAGGAGGAACCAGAGAAGACAATTCAGCCAAGCTGGAAAATTAGAAAAAAATCAGAGATTTTATCTTGTGGTAGAGAAAAGACTATGGGTGACTGGTGTTTTGGGGTTTATGGAACGTTTTCCAGATGAGAGGTCACACAACTATAATCACTATGACTTCTGAAAATCTAATTGAAAAGGGAAATGGAATTAAAACCGGAGAGACTGCCAAGATTTAAGGGAGAACTTACCTGTAAGAATGACACAATGAGTCTGCCCTTTGGAAAAGGACACAAATGAACTAGCATTGAGTATTGGGAGTGTCTATTATTCACTTTCCTAAAGTAATGGGAATAACCAAATGATGACTTGCGGTTTGTAATTTGATGCTAATCTACAGGAGAGAAGCTACAGGAACTCAAGGAAATGAGGAATCAGCCAGAGACCACCAAAAATATTCACCAGGTTAAAAGCTACAAAGCTGGAAATACCTGTTTTGGCACAGGCCATAGTGTCAGTCTGACATTCAGTTTGCAATGTGCATTGAACACACACCACTTTATCAGAGCTTAGTGATTAGTGACCTGCTTGGAACAAGGACATTGCATGAGAAATGTAGCCTCAGGGGGAATGGCTAAACAGCCGTTTCTGGGGTGCTTATTAGTAAGCTGATGCTAATCTGAATCCCCTTGTCCATGTACAAGTGAGATTTGGATTTGGTCAGTCCCTCTGACATGCCCAAACTCCAGAATAAGGCTAGGGGTGTGCCTCCGCAGTAATAGCTGCCTAGCAGGTGAGTTGCTTGAGTTCAAACCCAATACTACCAAAAATTACCCACTGTTCCCTCTACCCCAGGAGAGCCACAGGATACAGGTCACCAGGCAATCCGGTGTGAAGCACCTCAGCTAGGGGTCACGGATTCCTGGACCCAAGATCTAGGTAAAGGAACAACTCAAACAAATGATATGGTAAGTGGATTTACTAGCTGTGAAATTATGGCACTAGATCATAATTAACCTGAAACAATAAGTACTTCTTTCCATCACAACCAATTTTATCTAAAAGCTATTATTAGCTAGGCTTTTGAGTTACTCCAAAAGCTAATGTAAACACAATAAAGATACACTCAAGCTATTTTAAAAGGTGTTTTGTTGATTTGATTATGCCCATGCCACTTCATTCTATTGCAACTGCCTTTTTTTCCTCCAAAACTTGGTAGAACAATGTTTAAAATGCAGTTTTTGTGTATTAAAATAGAATCTTTTACAAATCAACAAGTGCTCACAGGTCAGAGTAGGCTTTTTACTGACACATGAGCAGACACCAGCACAGGTAATAGGGATGCCCTGCCAGCCTTCTGCTCTTCTCTTCACATGATTATTCAATTCCTTCCTTTCTCCTTTCATCTCAGCTTTGAGAATCTTCTCACACCCAGCCTGCCCCTCCACAGCCCAGGGCCCACACTTCCTGTCCTGACAGCACAGGGAGGCTGGAAATGCCTCTGGGTTTGGAAAGACCTTCCAGACATCAGAGAAGCGAAGGGATGCATGAAGCTCCATTGGGGCCCCTGCTGCCCCTCCCTTCCCTTCCCTTTGCTTCTCCCTCTGCCACTCACCGTGTCTGCAGTTGCCCAAGGAAGTCTGCAAACTGAATTGGTGCCAACTAGGTTGGGCTATTTGTGCCCTTGTTCTTCATCTTCGGCCCAGGAGGTCAAAGTGTGGAACAATCTCTTAAATGGGACAAGAACACTTCACATCTCAGCTCCAGAGTCACCCAGACCTGGAACAAACTGTACTCTACAACCTGATAACGGGGTGTCTTTGGGCCAGGAATTTCAATCCCTAAGAACAGCAGTTTCCTATAAAATGAGAATTAAAATGTCTACTTCTGGCGCTATTTATAGCAGACATAACAAAAAGGCATTCATATATTCTTCAGTGCCATCACAGAAGTAAATATCCCTTTTTTATAGCAATCAGGGACACCTAACTATCTACACTCACAATATGGCATTTACTACCTGCATCCCAGTGGTTTCCTTTAAAAGGGTCTGGGGCTTTTTAAAATAGCTGCAGAGCCGTGTGCCCTTGTCCTAGGGGTGCACAGGAGGACTGAATTTATTTCCCTGAGAAGACTGACTGCCGTTCCCTGGGAGGGCTGAGTAGCTTTCCCTGGAGCAACAGAGAATACAACAACACTGCAAGGAGCTCAGCCTCAGGTGACTGAGATAACATCTAGATGTGCAGTGCTGAGTGAGCTCACTACCAACGGATCCTCAAGCGAGTGCTCTTCTGTCCAGCTCTGAAAGAGAAGGTGCAGCCGATGACATGCAACCTAGCAAGCCAAACACACCAGATCCCCAACCACATCTGGCTTTGGAAACCCCAGTCAGGGAGAACAGGATAGCTTCTCTAGAGGCTGCTGACTCCTCACCAGCTGCTCCACCCAGGTAAGGAGGGAAGAATTGGAAGGCGCCCCCTCCCTGCCTTTTATATTTTTGCCTGGAAAACCTAGACAATAACCTCTACTTAACTTCACTCCAATCTAAAGCTACAAAGCAACTGCAAATTGTAAAATGATGCATTTTAATATGAGCTATGAGATGCTACTTGGTATTCTCTCATTTCTTAATCTGACCAATGTTAAGACGTAGAGGTCCCTGACTCCACTTACCTCCTATGGTATATGGCGAAGTCTAGCTGAATTGCCATAGGACTGAATTACTGATTAGGATCCCAGAGAAGAAGATGGTGGGACTTTTTTTTTGTCGGTCCTGGGGCTTGAACTCTGGGCCTGGGCGCTGTCCCTCAGCTCTTCAGCTTAAGGCGAGCGCTCTACCACTTGAGCCACAGCGCCACTTCCAGTTTTCCAGTGGTTTATTGGAGATAAGAGGCTCATGGGGGCTGGGAAGGTGGCTCAGTGGTAGAGCGCTTGCCTTGCATGCCTGAGGCCCTGGGTTTGATTCCTCAGCACCACATAAGCAGAAAGAGGCACTGTGGCTCAAATAGTAGAGTGCTAGCCTTGAGCTGAAGAGCTGAGGGACAGTGCCCAGGCCCAGAATTCAGGCCCCACAACCGGACCCAAAAAA
>NW_012267299.1:6381888-6415546 GCF_000151885.1 Dipodomys ordii
GAAGGAGGGAGGAAGGGAGGGAGGGAGGGAAAGGAAGGAAGGAAGGAGGGAGGGAGGGAAGGAAAAAGGATAAGAAAAAGAAAAAGCTTTGTTTCAAGTTATAGATTACGCATTAGAGTATGCCCAAAGTTCTGGTTGTACATTTTCATGAAGTAAGATTCTGGATAAAAGAAGGCAAGCCTAGAGATGGGACACTGTTGATGACCTGTTTGCCCCATCTGGGTGCCTCTGGGCAGAGAGCAGGCAGCTCTGATTTCAGGACTTGTGGCCCTGTCCTGGTACCGCTTGTCATTCATGAATCTGAGATGCTGCCAGCTGTGATTCGGCCGGGCCTCATATTCTTCCACCGTTATGCAGGGGAGGATGAAAGTTAAGCCTTCATTAAAAATGAGATTTGATACTGGGAATGCCATGGCAGGGCCTATTTGAGAGGGTTTTCAAGGGTATGGATGCCTACCTTTGGAAGACATTATTTCACCTTGCTACATACAGCTAGCTCTGTAGATCCATAACAAAGATCAATATGAAACTTCTTAACAATAGGCCAAAGTGTTCCCCAGTTTCTCCATCCAATTTCAGCTACTTCTAATCTGTTGTATTTGATCACATATCCCTCTCTCCCTCTGAATATCCATGCACATTTGAAAGGAAAACAAAAGACCCCAGACCACCCCAGTAGACAGTAATGTCCCTTCCCTTTTTCACTTAAGTTATCCACTCATTGTACGTTTATTCCTTTGTGGAACCAGAGTTTGAACTTGCTTGGTTGATGATGCTCTGCTGCCTGAGCTACACCTTCAGCCACACTTTTTCAGTTATTTTGGAAATGGAATCTAGCCAGGTTTTCTTTTTCAGCTAACCTTGAATCTCTATTGTCCTCCATTCTACAGATCTGAGCCTCCAGAGAAGCTAGGATGACAGGGGGAGCCACCAGACCTGGCTTACTCATTTTTAAAAGAAATCTTTCCTGATTACTTACTGTTGGAGCTGAGTCTTTTCTCTGAAACCCTTTTTAGATCTGTATGCAATCTTACAATCTTGTGTCTCCTTCCACCTTTGCAATAGAAGATACTTCTTCTATTTTTTATTTTTCCCATACTTAATCTATTGAGTAAATTCATTAGAGTTCTTATGTGAGTTTTAATTGTTTCAGTTCTAGCTATTCTACTTTTTGTAAATTTGAACATTTATTACTTTTACTTTTTTACTTATACAATTTTAATCTCCCATATTAATGCTTTCTTGCCAGTTAAACATACTTACTTTATGTGAGTGATCATTACACTATCTGGTGTTATTTTGGGTTTGGTCCTTCTATTTGGTTTCTTGACTGGTAGTGTTTTGGGAGTTTTGATGATCAGGCCAGATTCTTCCATGCTAACACGAGAATCTACGAAGCCAGCTTAAAATTGTTGCTGTTGTTGCTGCTGTTGTCTACGCTTGAGGTTTTTGGTCCTCACATGTAATGATGTTTTGGACTACAAACCCCTGTGCAAATTTGCTGTGGTTATGAATTTTGTTTTTTGTATTCTCAATTTCATTTAATTGTAAAGGTGATGTAAGAGAGGGTACAGTTACATAAGTAAGGTAATGAATACATTTCTTGTTGAAGAGTCTTACCCCATCCCTTGTTTTTCTCCCACTTTCCCTCCTCTCCAACTCCCCTACCCCACATTGTAAAGTTCATTTCTTGTGAGTATCACTGTTGCATTGGTTCACCCTTTGTCCTTTGTCTCACCATTTTGTTGTTCTCCTTCTCTTCCCTAAATCAGATAAACGTATATACAAGACACAGGGTACCAAAATAAAAAACAGTGACAACAGGGGATCAAACCAAAGGGAAAAAATGAAAGAAAAACAAAATAACAGTACATTAAAAACAACAACAACAAAAACACCTCTTGTTTCTATATCTTGGAGTTCATTTTGATTAGCATCATTTTATATGGTCATATGTACATAGCTATTGAGCTATTGTGATCCTCTGCTAGGACTATCTTAGACATATACTAATTATTACAAATGAGGGAAACAATGGAGCCTATGTTTCTTTGGATTTGTCTTATTTCACTTAATATAATTTTTTCCAAGTCTTTCCATTTCCTTATGAATGGGGTAATGTCATTCTTTCTGATGGAAGCATAGAATTCCATTGTGTATTTATACCACATTTTCTTGATCCATTCATTTACTGACGGGGTATCTGGGTTAGTTCCATATCTTAGCTGTAGTAAATAATGCTGCATTGAACATAATTGTTGTGCTGGTAGCTTTAATGTGGCCTTATTTGTATTTGTAGGCAAATGCCCAGAAGTGGGATTGGTGGACCACAGGGTAATTCTACCTTTAGTCTTTTGAGGAACTTCCATACTGCTTTCCAGAGTGGTTGAACTAGTTTACATCCTCACCAACAGTGTAGTAGCATTCCCTTTGGCCAAATCCCTGCCAGCATCTACTATTATTGTTTTCTTGATAATGGCTATTCTAACTGGGATGAGGTGGAATCTCAATGTGGTTTTGATGATTTGCATTCCTTTTGTGACCAGAGATGTTGACCATTTCTTCAAATGTCTATTAGCTATTCTTATTTCCTCTCCAGCGAAGTCTCCTTTTAATTCTTTAGCCCACTTATAAATGTGGTCGTTGTTTCTTTGAGGATTTGAAGCTGGTCCTTCCTCCCTCCACTCAGCCAAATGGTCCAGATGAACAAGTTTTCTTGCCAGCTCTATCTGAGGAATAGACTTATAATTAGTTCATTCTCACCCTGCAGGAGCTATCCTTGGGAGCACTAGTTTCACATGGAAATGTCTCCATCTTCACTGAGCCTGGGCTTGGTCTCTGGTTCAATTCATCCCGTACCACTATCAAGAGATAAGTTCAAAGCCGAGTGTAGTGGTGCATGCCTGTAATCTTAGCACTTATGGAGGTAAGACAGGAGGATTGTGAGTCAGTGGACATCCTGGCCTACATAAATGAGACTTTGTCATACAAAAAGCAAAGCAAACAAAAACATTTAAGATCAGTTACAGAAGGGCTCATCATTGTTACCTTTCAAGACACTTGCTTTTGGATGGAATAGAAGAAACCCTAGGTCTCCTTGGCACAGGCCGAAATTTTCTTAATAGAGACTCAGAAACACAACAAATCAAAGAAAGGTTGGACAAATAGGATTGCATGAAATTGCAGAGCTTCTGCATGGCAAAGGACATAGCTAGCAAGATCAATAGAAAGCCCATGGATTGGGAGAAGATCTTCACTAGCCATACAATGGACAAGGGTCTCATATCTAAAATGTATTTGCAACTCAAAAAGTTAAATCCCCCAACAACAAACTTCAAACAACTGCCCAATAAATAAGTGGGCTAAAGGCTTAAAGAGAAACTTCTCTGAAGAGGAAAGAAGGATGGCCAATAGACACATGAAGAAATGCTCAACCTCCCTAGCCATAAAAGAAATGCGAATCAAAACAACATCGAGATACCACCTCACTCCAGTTAGAATGGCAAAAATCAAGAACTCTAATAACAACAGATGCTGGAGGGGATGTGGACAGAAGGGAACCCTACTTCATTGTTGGTGGGAGTGTAAACTTGTTCAACCACTTTGGAAAGCAGTATGGAGGTTCCTCAAAAGACTCCACATAGAGCTTCCCTATGACCAGCAATCCCACTTTTGGGCATTTACCCAAATGTTTACAAACAAGACCACACTAAAGCTCCAGCATGACTATGTTTATTGCAGCATTATTTATATAGCTAAGATCTGGAACCAACCCAGATGCCCCTCAGTAGATGAATGGATCAAGAAAATGTGGTATATATACACAATGGAATTCTATGCCTCCATCAGAAAGAATGACATTGCCCCATTTGTTAGGAAATGGAAAGGCTCGGAAAAAATTATATTAAGTGAAGTAAGCCAGGCCCAAAGAAACATAGATCCCATGGTTTCCCTTATTTGCAATATCTAGTATATGTCTGAGTCAAGCAGAAAAGGTCAGATAATGTGATGTTAGGTGAAATGAACCCTAAAATATGTATTCAAATGTTTTTTTTCTTTCATGCGATTGTTTCTAACGCATTTATAAGATGATTTCTTTGTTGCTATGTATGTCCCTCCCCCACAGTATAACCCCTGCTTTCACTGTATTTGATGTTGGTATAATTTGTGGAGGGGAAGAGGAAAAACAAATCATTTAAATAGGGATACAGGTGGACCCATTGCAACAATGAGACGTACAAGTTGTTATCTCGAAAACGAACTTTACAACTTTGGTGGAGGGGGGAGGAGAAAATTGATGGGGGGGGTTGGGGAGGATGGGAAGGGTTGGGAAGAGGAAACCAAGGAGGAGGCTACAATGCTTGATAAGAAATGTACTCATGGGCTGGGAAGGGGCCCAGTGGTAGAGCGCTTGCCTTGCATGCCTGAGGCCCTGGGTTCGATTCCCAGCACCACATAAGCAAAAAGAAAAAAGCCGGAAGTGGCGCTGTGGCTCAAGTGGTAGAGCGCTAGCCTTGAGCTGAAGAGTTGAGGGACAGCACCCAGGCCCAGAGTTCAGGCCCCACGACCGGACCCAAAAAAAAAAAAAAGGAAATGTACTCATTATCTTGCCCATGTAATTTTAACCCCTCTGTACAGCATTTTCACAATTAAAAAAAAATCTAAAAAAAAGACACCTGCTTTTTCTTAAAACATATATATATATGAATTAGATAATAGCATAATACATATCTATTATTTTACATATTATACATTATGTATGTAGTGTACATTAAATAAAATATATATGTGAGGGAGGGCTGTATGGTGTTTGAACTCAGGGCTTTGTGCTTGGCAGAGAGGCACTCTACCACTTAAACCACACCTCCAGTCCTTTTTACTTTTTTTTTTTAAATAAGGTCTTGTATCTATGCCTAGGTCTGATCTGCATAGACCACTCTCCTTCTGTTTACATTCTCTGCATTGCGAGAATGACTCATGTGTACCAGTGAGTCCAGTTGTGTTATGTTTGTTTGTTTTTCATTAGTTGGGATGAGATCTCATGAACTTTTATCTTAGGCAGCCATCAACTGGCAATCTTCCCCACATACCCCTTCTAAGTCATTTGGATTGCAGGCCACTATACCCGATCCGTGTTTACATCTCCTGTGTCTTATTTTATACTCTTATAAACTCAATGATGTCTTTAAATTTTTTAAAATTCTAATGCTTTATCATTCTGCTTGGTTTCTGTGGAGGGATGCCCAGAGCATCTTATTTGCCACAGTGAAGCAAACAGGAATCTATTATATCATTTATTGTATTTGTGATACATATGTTATTTTCTTAATGGTACTGAGGTTTGAATTCAGAACCTGGTCTTCCTAGGTAGCTGCTGTACCACTTGAGTCATGTGTCTAGCAGTATTGTACATTTAAAAGAATGAAAAATATTGACAAAAATTCCTGGAAGGAAACAGTCCTCCCTCAAATGTTGTTAGGATTGTGAGTCATTGGGGTGTGGGGTATATTCCTTATCTCATTTTATTTTATTTTGCTGGGTTTGGGGCTTGAACTCAGGGCCTAGGTGCTGTCCCTGAGCCTCTTTGGCTCAAAGCTAGTGTTCTACCATATAGCCACAGCGCCACTTCTGGCTTTTTCTGAGCCGTTTATTAGAAATAAGAGACTCACAGACTCTCCTGTCCTGGCTGGTTTCAAATTCTGATCCTCATATCTCAGCCTCCTGAGTAGCTAGGATTATAGGTATGGGCCACCAGCACCGGCCTTATCTCATTTTATTGTACAGTACCCAGGAAAACTTTCAACTTGGTAACCAAATGAGTTTTTAGGATTACATATTAAATAATAGTTCATTTCCATAAACTAAATTGCCAAGTAGTTCTTAACACACTCCAACCAAGTAAATTTAGAGAGAAACTTGTCTTCAAAGAGCTGGATACATATTCTCCCTTAAAAAAAAAAAAAAACCTAAAAAGTTGAAGCACATTGTTGCCCAGAATGGTTGAAGACCTAGTTTGATCTCCAGCACCACAAAAACAACAACAATAAAAACTTCAATATGTGGTATTTCAGTGACAATATTTTGGGAAAAGCAAACTTTAACATTTGTACAGTAAAATAGATTGGTGTATATGTGTATGTGTGCCAGTCCTGGAGCTTGACTTCAAGGCCTGGTCACTGTCCCTGAGCTATTGTGCTCTAAGACAGTGTTCTACCTCTTGAGCTACAGCTCTACTTCCAGCATTTTGGTGATTAATCGGAGATAACCATCTCTTCTTGCACATCTGCCTTAGAACTGTAATTCTCAGATCTCAGCCTCCTACGTAGCTAGGATTACAGGCATCAGCCATCAGCTGGTAGCTTAAAATAGAATTCTTTAAAAATTCTTAAATACCCAAATGATTAACACTGACTTTAAACTAAGCATTTCGTAAGTTAATAATTCAAATTCATATAGCATTGAGTTTATCGTCTTGGTTGTCTGAATAACAGGATTAGCAAACTTGATGACCTAAGCAAAGCCACAGGTTTGTAAGTCATTCATACCACTCCTGACCCCACCATTCCACATTACTAATAAAAGACTGTCAAGTGTTCAAACTGTTGCCCATGTGATAGGCAAAAACAAAATGGTATCTCTCCGTAGTTCTTTCGTTTGCTCTTTTTAACAGTGCATAGAGTTTTATTGCAAGACATTAAAACAATCTGTATTTAAATGACTTCCCCATCCATGGTGTTTAATATTCCTTCTCATTTTTTTTGTTATTAGAATTAACGTTTCAGTAAACATTTTTGGTACCTACATCTTTACACGATTTCAGTATTTTGCTATGTGCTGTTAGACTATCTTAGAAAAAGACAAGACCAATGGACTTGACTTATGGTGCAACAGGCTTTCTTTGGGATAGGTACAAATTCTTTCTTTAGAGAAAATTTATTTAAAGAGTCTAAATGCTTCAATTTCTTTTTAGCATACATTTTACAATGATATATTTTATTAAGTATACATTGGAGTCTATGGTGAGGCACTATGGTGACAGGCCAGTCTATGGTGGCAATCCTAGCTACCCAGGAGGCTGAGATCTAAAGATCATGGTTCGATGCCAGGTTAAGCAAGAAAGTCCATTAGGCCTTTATCTCCAATTATCTCCAATTAACCAAAAAGCTGGAAACAGACGTACAGCTCAAGCTCAACTTAGAAACCGAGCCCAGGCACTGAGTTCAAGTTTCAGTACTGATGCACACATTCTTGCATGTGCACACCCCCCCACACACATCACCACTACACACACACCCACATGCACCACACACACCACACACACACACGCACACACATACACATACTACAGCCTCTTATATGGAGAGGTACCTTGCTTTTAGGGGACAAAAAGTAAACAGAGAAGTCCAAAATTACAAAACAAATAAGACAGTATTTGCATTACAAAATTATTATTTGCTTTACAAAATGGTACCAATTTAAAATGGAAGTACCTTGACACTACTTGAAATACTGCCAAATTTGTAAAAATTAAACCTACAGCCTGACTTTCCAAGCACACGTGGTGAGGTATATCCAGTTGGACATAATTTTAGGAATCTGAGGTGTCAATTTAATCTGCTGCTGTGGTTTTTGTTTTTCTGAGAGGCAAAGATGTAGTGTCAGGAATTGATGAATCATTAACACTGCTGTAATTCTATTTTTTTTCTCTAAAATTCTTTATTATTACCAGTATTATTAAAGTGGAGCTTCAAAAGCAGAAAGAATATCTATTTCCCGTCTCTTGTCAGGCTTCCCAGCCAGCAGGGCAGCACATGGGAACATCCTATGTGTAGCTAACCTCCCACCAGCAGACCTGCAGAACCAAAGCACACCTCATGGAAAAGACTTGGAAGCATCCTGTCCTCTTCAGTATATGAGAATGCTGGTATGTGGGGGCAGAGGAGGAGCAGGCTTGATTGTTGGCAAGATAGCTAAAGGGGATGGAGGACAACATTACAGGGAGAGGGGGTAGCCTTCTTATTCATTGGCTCTAATTCCCTTGCCAGACACATGAAATGGCACATGACAACGCTGTAGGGCTTAGAAAAATTGGGGCAACTCGAGGGCAGTGGGCGGCAGAGAATGTATTAATGACAGCCTGCCTAGGCCTTTGAGTGGTAGATAAAGTACACAGACACACACTCTCCACACTCAACTGGCTCCGGTTCTAACAGAGAATTTCTCAGCCTTTTGTTCCAATCACTCATCTTTCTTGAGCCCAGTTCGAAAGATGCCATATACCATTTCAAAATACTCTTTTTTTAATTATTACTTTTTTTTTTGTAAGAAGTGTCCACCATAGAAGCTTGCAGAGAGAGTTAGGCCAGACTTTCCTACATTTCCTTTCTCCCTTTCCTCCCTAACCACACTTTCCCAGCCGTAAGCAGCCAGCAAGTGCTCAGCGCGCCCCTAGCGGGCCCAGGAGGTGCTACACCCACTCAGGGGCCTGGTGGGGACTTTCTGAATGTATGGTCTCAGGACTAGAAAAAGATGAAACCATTCCATTTTAGGAGGTCAGTGGAAACTAAACTAAGGAATAGTTGAAGGATTTGGATGCAGTATTAAAATACCAGGATTGACTTTCCGCTGGGCCACTGTTAGATGTATGACCTTGGGCAGGACACTTAACCCCTCTAAGTCAAGTTTTCTCTGCTGAATAAGGAGGGTAAACCAAAGCAATCTAGGTTCTAGGGAACCAAGTGAGCAATGCATTATGGGAAGGGGTGGCTGTACATGAGCAGCTGTATGCACATCTAAGATAAATGGATGGAGTATGAAAAGATAAACTGCGCAAAAGCAACCACAGCTTGAAGGCCCTAAAGTGCAAGTAACCAGCTGGAGTGATAACAGGGTTAAAGGAGAGAAAATTCTTTCCTATTGACATTATTCAGCAGATCACTTTAAATTTTAGTGGAGTAAAACAAACGCTGTTTGTTTTGAGAGAGTCTTGCTACATAGCCCTGGCAGGTGTTGAACTCACAATCGTCCTAGTACAGGGATTACAGACATGTGTCACCATGCATGGCAGTTGGTAAATACTAAAAAAAAAAAAAGTTGTTTTTGTGAGTGGTGAATTCAGAAAGGGTTTGTCTGCTTCATGGCCACGTGGGTTTCCATGAAGATGGGGCAGATATGGGTGGAGGCTGATGCCATCTGAAGACTCAAATGGATTGTGAGTCCATGTTGTCTTCTGAGAACTGGCTGTGGTTGGAAACTTAGTGGGCTGTGATTGCATGGCCTTCCCAACACAGATCACAGGAGCATTGGGCTTCTGAGGGGCTGGTGGCCTCCCACAGAGCAAATGTCCCAAGAAAACAAAAGCAGCATGGCATCTTCTGACCCAGCCTCTAGACCACATGGTGATACTTGTACCACCATTCTTCACTGTCTCCACCCCATTCTGATTGGTGTGAAGACGTGAGAGCCCCTCCTCTTAATGGGAGTATGTTAGAGAATATTAGGTCACGATTTCCAAGGGCCACCGGCACCTTCCCAAAGCACTGATTTTTCTTAGTATCTTTGAGATAAATGTCTTGATAATGTATATAATTTAATCAGCCTCCTGAGACAAGAGGATTCCTGAATAATCTGGTTTGCTGAGTCCTTAGGAAGTAAGTGTGCTTAAAGAGTCACTGCACTTTTCAAGTAAATTATATGGCTCCAAATTAGAGATAACTTTAACCTCTACAGCTGTTTGATAGGATTGAAGTTAGCTACAAAACTCCTTAGTGCAGGGAAAAGGTAAAAGAAAGAAAGAAAGAAAGGAAGGAAGGAAGGAAGGAAGAAAGAAAGGAAGGAAGGAAGAAAATAACCAGATAATAACTACCAGGCTGATTTGAATGATTCAGATATAGGCCTCTGTAGAAGAAAAAATAGACTGAAAGAAAGGAAAGGCAGGAAGAAGAAAGGGGGAAAAACTGTAGGAAGTGAGGGAGAAAGGAAGGAAAGAGAAATCAAGCAATCATTCATCAGTCTCTTTCAGGGAGCCAACAGCTCTTGTGACATAGGGCAGCATGGTACAGATATGGGGTTATACTGACTCCCTTGGGGATATTGTGCCTTGGGGCCAAGGTGCCTTGGGGACACCTTGCAGAGGGAAGTCCCTCCAACCTGAACTGCTCAGACCCTCTTCCGTGGGTTTAATTTCAGTGATTATTTCTTCCCAGCTTGTGCAGCTACCATCAGACTGGTTTTGGTGCCTGGGGATTAAGCAGCTTCTGAAGGTTGTTATCACTCCCCTTCAGTGGAGCATATCTTCAAACACCTTCCTGGATAATTACCGTGTCTCAGTGACTAGAGAAATCAACCCAGAGTGATTTTCAACAACACACACACACACACACACACACACACACACACACACACACACACACGTTCACTTCTCAAGTATTTTTGTGTTTGTTTTGTTTCTGCATTGTCAATGCCCAGTGGTTCGTGAGAGACAGTAGAAGGACAAAATAAGAAGACGACATATGGTAGGGCTTAAATTATTCCCCCAAAGGGAAAGTGTCCAATATTAAATTATTCAGTCTTTCTACTCTTCTAGAGTGGAGAGAAGGCATTTCAACCAAGAAAATCATAGTGTACCCACAATGCCCAGAGGAGACTGAATTATATTATCAACTTCCAAATACAGTCAGCAATATTTCACCAGAAAAGCTGCTTTGCAAAAATTAAACCTCTAATGTTTACACTGGGAAATACCTCCAGTCCTTCTCTACCGTCTCCGCTGCAAACACACACACACACACACACACACACACACACACACACACACACACACACAAGTCTCTTAGTCTTCTTGGGATTTGTTGGATTCACTTCTGTTTTCCTGGCATGTACATAGGTAATTCTGCAAGACAGTGCCCCAAATGTCTCAAGAATAAAATTCTACACCAAGCAGAATTGTGTCTCTCAGTTTTCAAAATTTTCTGAAAACCTATAGATTCATCTGATACAAGCCATAGAAAATGGCAGCAGGAAGGAAATTAATGAGACAATATGTGAGGATTGTTTTCATCTGGGTTGATAACTAGAGAAGGTTGTTGGGCTTGTGTTCATCATCCTACCTCTTTGCTTAGTTTGTTCAACTCTATCTTAAGCCACTCAACCCAGGCCAATGCTTGTCATAAAAAGTTGTAATGGAAAGAGAGAAACTTTGAGAATTGTTTTAAAATTTTATTATAGAGCTGGGAAAGTGACTCAGTGGTAGAGTGCTTGCCTTGCATGCATGAGGCCCTGGGTTCGATTCCTTAGTACCACATAAGCAGACAAAGCCAGAAGTGGAGCCCTAGCCTTGAGCTGAAAAGCTCAGAGACAGGGCCCAGGCCCAGAGTTCAGGCCCCACGACCGCCCCCTCTCCCAAAATTATACAGGTAGATGCAACATAATATAAAAGTGTGTGTGTGTGTGTAAATTCATCTATCTATCCCCCCCACCTCACCTGCTTAAAAGTGAATGCATTATTAGTTTCCTCCCAGGTTTGTGCTGATATAAACAGATACAGCATGTCCATACTTTCCTCCTTTTCCTACTCTTTCAGAGAAAGAAATTAGCAGAAAGGAATGGCTTTATTTGTCAAGGAGTTGGAATACAGGAGAAAAGGAAGTATAAATGGCTATCAGCAGCTTGTAAGGATGATGTAAGGTCCTTAGACACCTAGACCATTTTATTTGACAACGATTCCTTGATTAAATCTATTCTATGAGCCTCTTTCTTTTGTAAACTTCCAAAATCATTGTCGTCTGCACAAGCAACTTTTTAGATAATTTATGCAGCTCATTCTTTCTTGCCTACCAATAAAAACACATATATGCCATCTGCAAGGAAAGAACAAAATGCACCACCACAGCAAGGGTGGTGCAAATGGCCCCTTACAGAGAGGTTCCTCCACCCCTGAACATTCCTCCACTCTGAACATTAACTATCAGTTCTTACGGTGCAAGTGCTGGCCCTGGCCTTAGGGAGGAACACATATTTCACCCATAAGCTTCTCTTTAGCTTTTCTTTATCTTGCATCTGCAGAGAAAAACGGAGGCCTTCAATGTGATATACAGGTATGAGTCATCCAACACTGGGGACTGCCTGAGAAATGCATCATTAAGAGACTTTATTCTTGTGCAAACACCATTGACTATACTTACTTAAATCAAGGTGGAGCAGCCTGTGACACACCCAGGCCATATGATATACATATATAGAGTAGCCTTTTTCTCCTAAGGCCATAATGAATGAAGCAACATGAGATTAACTGAAATTAAGCACAGGGAAAGATTGTGTAATCAAGAGGAGTAGTAATTGGGATGTGGGAGGCTGCTGCCATGTCTGGACAACTGTTTTAACAGGAAACATTCTTTTTCTAAGTAGAAGTACATTCTAAAATAACAATAAAAACATAGTATGGTAAATGCATAAGCCGGTAACACAGGTCTTCATCAAATATGTTCTGTGCATAATCGTGTGTGCCATACAACAACCAGCAATGCGGAAGGTTTGCTTACACCAGGGTCTCCGCAAAGGTCACATCCTAATGCACAATGAGTGATGCCCTGTGCTATGGCATTACAACTGTGGTGACCCCGCTAGGGGACAGATTTTTTCCGTTCCATTATAATTGTATGGGGCGAATGGTGAATGTGTCTGTGGTTTGTTGTTGGCCGACATGCCATTGTGCAGTGCATGGCTGTATTTTACCCTTTTGACAATAGGGAGTCTCATGTGGGATAATTTTGTAGCATTCAGAAGCTACAGGAATGTGTGTAGGCAGATAATTAATGCTGGGCCCTATGTGGGACTATGCCAGACCCCCAAAACAATGAAAAAATGTACACTTGGATTTTGGAAAGGAACAGATAACAACCTGTCTTTCAAACAAGTTGAAACACAAAAACAATGCAATTTGGAGTCATTTTTTGTGAAGTGTTTTATGCCGGATGAATAAAAGATAAATGAAATCATGAATAACATATAGAATAAGCTACTGCATGGGTGCATATTAGAACAGTTGCTTTTCATTGTGGGTGTTTTCATAAAGAGTTATATGATAAGTTTGTAAAAGTCAAATAAAATTTGATTAAATATTTAAAGAAATCCTGAAGGCAATTCATTTATTTTAATATTATATTTTAACCAACTTCTAAAATTAAAAATGAGATACATGAACGTTATAAGATTTTTAACAGCACAAAATGTATGCTGAAAAAATAGGCTCCCTTCCACTCAGCACAAGTTGTCAGGCCTGTTTCTCAAAGACAAGTAACATGCCATGGAAATTTCTTAGGTTTCCTACAGAAATATCCTGCATATGGTAATATGTCAATATCTCTACATCTTAAAACACAAATGAGAATACATAGGAAGGGCTTTCTGGTTCCTCACTAAAACCTGCATGCTCTCTATCCTTTCCTAGCATTGCTCATACCCCAGCGGAAGCAAGGTCAGCCTCAGGTTATTCAGCCAGGTCTTCCTTATATGGTGGTTTCTCAATGAAGAATTTATAAAGGAAAATGTCTTCCAACAATGCTTTTCTCTCTATTTCTTATGATACTGAGGTTTGAACTCAGGGTCTTATACACTAGGCAGGTGTGTTGCCATTTGAGCCATACCTCCAGTCCTCCAAAATCTCTTTTAAAAAAGGATTATACTTAAGAAGTTGTACAAAGGGATTTCAAGCCAACGCCAATTTGAGTACAATACCAATAATCTCTTTATAAACTAGTTTTTGTCATACACTGAGATTTGCCCTGCTTTCCTTTTCTGGTATCAATCTGCCTGTGACTTTAGACTGTCTTGGCCTCCTGGGTTGTATCTTCTGGATTCAGAAAGACTCCCAAGCTCCTCCCAGAGGCCCTCCCTTACCCGAGAAACTCTCCAGGGAATGAACTGGGCCACTCTATCGTGATTCTTCCTCTCTCTGGGTTGCTGTCCTGCTTGACTTGAGGTTCTGAAAACCATTCGTTCACACATCTTCAGTTCTTTCAGACAGGAGGATAAACCCAGTCTTCAATATTCCATCTGAGCCAGAAGCAGAGTATCATATTTTTTAAACACTAAAGTGTTTCTTTAAACTTGGATGTGTACAATCATCTGAGAAACTCATTAAAAATAAAGATTCCTGGGCTTCCACCCAGAAATCCTGATGCTGAGGGCTGCCTGGGAATCTGGATTTCTATCCATTGCCTCGAGGATGTTGATGCTGTCCTGCGCAGATTGACCTGTTATTTGGAATCCTCCTGGCTCAAAGAATGACTATGTTTATTTGTCAGCCATCTTCGAGTGATACCACCATATGGACATTTTGTTTTCCAGAGGAACAAAATAAAAATAAATGCTGAGATTCCCCTTCTTGCCAAACTTGGATCAGTGAGATGTTGGAAACACACTTCCTCTTCCAATGGGCATCTAAAGAGGCAGACCTCTGTTCTAAAGGGCAGCTCGACCCAGCATGTGATGCCAAGAGCTTGAAGGCAGATTGGGGATGGAGTTGGTAGGGGTTCGTGGACTTGTGTGTTCAGAGAGGGCACAAATCTCAGCAGCTTGAGCTTAAACGACGTTTGGAAAATATTTTTGGCTCATTTGGTCTCATGCTTTTAGAGTTCCATTTTTAAGCCCTGGGTCCATCCCAACCCACTGAAGCTCTGCTACAGCATCCAAGGAAGACGCTGAGTCTCACACAGATCTCTGCTGAGTCTGTAAAAATTTCACAGATTTGTCCAAACTGCTTTGTTGAGAAACCCAAACAAAAATCACGAATCCCAGTGGGGGTTTGTAGAGTCCTGTGGTTTTGATCCAAAATGATGGCAAAAGCTGTGGTCAGTCATGTGACTTACAAGCCTAAAGGTTTCATTATGAAACCTGAAAGAAACCCACAAGCTTAGTCTGAAAATATACTCCCAAGAGACAAACCAGAAAAAAAAATCATCTTAGTTTTGGCCCCAAAAGCAGAGACTAAGGAAACAGGTCCAAACCAAATGTTGTCAGGGCTCACTACATTTTAAATCCAAAGCTGAATTTTATTCCATTGGGTGACACTGTTTATTAACACTGTCTGTGGCAATCAGATTGTCTAGAAAAGTTCAGGAGAGCTGGAGGCCCTCTCTTATTTGTGCTATGAACAGAATCAGACTGCTATCCAATAAAATGAGTACCAACAACACAGATGATGAGATTGTGTTTTAACCATATCTTCCTTCCCCTAGGATAAGTAGACAATACATATAACATAAATTATCTTTACTACCTTTTAATAGAAAATGTAGTTATTAAATGTTAAATACCTTTATATAATAACTCTTACACTATAGAAAAATGTGTATAATCTGGAGATATTTGTAAGGTCTGCATATTCTTGTAATTATCCCAAAATGTAGGGGCTTAAAACAACAGCTTCTTTATTGCATTTCTTGATTTTGTGGGTCAGAAATTCAGTTAGGGCTCCATTGAGTGATTCTTTGGCTCCAGGTGATTGGCTAGGGTCATCATTGGTATTCTGTTAGTGGCCAGTCTCATTTGGAAGATTCAAAGCAACTTGGACTACATGCCTGGCAAATGGGAGGGATAACTTGTCAGGCTGTCTCAGTGGTGGTATTCTCTGCGTCCATGTTTTCTTAAGATGTCTCTGCCCTGCTCTGGTAGTCCAAAGTTCCCAGAAATCAAGGACAGGTCTGAAACCAACACAAGGTAACTCCATTAGTAGATATGCACAGCCAGTTTTAAGGGGAGAGAAATAGACCCCATCTTTCAATGGGAGAAATATGATTTCGTGGCTTTCACCGACCATAATGCAAATGCTTGAGTTCTACTCCAAGAATTCGGATTTACTATTTGTGTGGTGGAATCGAAGATCTGAACTGTAGAAAATGCCCAGTAAGATTCCAGTGCATGGAGGGGAAAGGAAATAACTTAATGCTGAATTAAGAACAGAGGTTGACCCACTGTAACAATGAGATGTAAGAGACACTACGTTGAAAACGAACTTTACAACTTTGTGGGGGGGGGGAGGAGTTGGGGAGGTGGAGAGGGAAGGGATGGTAGGGGAAAAACAAAGGAGGGGGTAACAAGGCTCAATAGGAAATGTACTCATTGCCTTACTCATGTAATTGTAACCCCTCCGTACAGTATCTTTACAATAAAAATATACATTAAAAAGATTCTGGTGCAACTGGGATAGTTTGAAAAACAGCACTTTAGGAAATGTGCTTACTATCAATCTGCCTGTCAAACAGTGGGCAAACCTTGACCCTGTGATCCATGCTCATTGTCTAATTAGATGCTGTGGAGCCCAGAAAGGAAGGACAATGAGAAGACCCCTTGCCCTGGCTGTGGTCACACATCCTGGGAGCCAGGTGAGAACAGGAGCTTAAATGTGGTAAGGGCCAGATAAACTGGGTGGGAGCAGACAAAGTGCAGCCAAGGCGACTGAGGGGAGCAGCTAAGGCTGAGCTGAAGAAATCAGATGGGGAAGTGTGCTAGAATAAATCACGGGGCAAAGGGAACTCGGCTCTTTAAAGGTTCCAGCCAGAAGTGGGTTGGAGACAAGGGAGCAAGAAATATGATGGGTTCCGGCATACTTTCCATACTGTAATCTTTCTCCCCGGGCTTTCTTTTTCTTTGCACATCTTTTCTTAATTAGTGTATATTAATTGTACAAAGGAGTTTCCTAATGCATTTTATACATGCTTAAATTATACGTGGATCAGATTATCCTCTTGTAGTACTTCTTTTCCTTGTCTTTCCTCTTCTTATTTTTAATAGATTTTAGTGGGGCTTATTATGCTACTTTCATATACAGACACAATGTGCTTTTATATTCTTCACCCCCATCATTCTTTTTTCCTCTCTCCTCCCCCTTTGTTCCATAGTGTGTGTGTGTGTGTGTGTGTGTGTGTGTGTGTGTCGTGTGTCCCCTAGGCTTTTGACAGGAGGGGAGAGCCCCTACGGACTTAATCAGCTTGGGCTATCACAACAAAATGCCACAAATTCATGGCTTAAACAACAGGCTTTATTTTTCTCACAGGCTGGAATTCCAAGGTCAAGGAACCAAGCAGGGTCATGGATTTTCCTTGGTTTGCACATGATCACTTTCTGTGTGTTTTCATATGGCCTTCCCTTGGTGTGTACACACACAGAATGACACAGACACTTCTTATAAGGCCTTAATCCCATGTCAGGGCCTGACCCTCATGACCGCAGCTAACCCTAATTTTTTTTCCAAAGGTCCTACTTCTGAATATTGTCACAGTTAGGATTAGGGCTTCAACCTATGAATTAGATAGAAGGGACACAAACACTTAGTCCACACTATCTCATCTTTTCTTCTTCCCACCCCTGGTTTTTGCTCCAGACCTGTTGGCCTGTGTTTGTTATGGGTGGCAGATTGTGCCACTCAGCAGCACGAGGACAGCCAGGGGACTCGGTAACAATGGGGAGCTCCACTGTAGCCCATCGCCTTCCCTCCCAAGCTTGGCTTCTGAATCATCTCACTCTGGCTTCCAAACTAAATGGTCTTTAAACCCCATGTCTAAAGCAGTCCATGTATGTTACAGGAAGGAAAGATGAGTAAACTGGGGTGCATAGGTTAGGAAGATCTGAGGAACTGAGTCAAGCTATGAAGAATATTCCTCAGAGTCCATGAGCAAGTCACTGAAAACAATGCTGAAGACAATCACCTGTTATCTAGAGAGACTCATAGGATTGAAAATGTCAGTAGAATCAATTCAGTGGTCATTGAGCAGAAGAATGGGTGGGGCATGGGTGCTGAGACAGAGGAGGGTCAAGTATCCATCTATGGAAAGGGATGGGGCAACATGCCTGGTGGCTCAGGTCTGACTACTTGAAGACTACTATTTATTGGCCTAGACACTCTATCATGGAAAGCTATCCCTTCTAGTCTAGATTGAATGTTGCTGTCAGTGTCAAGCCTTCATGGTTTTTTGTTTTGCTTTGTTTTTTGTTTTTGTCAGTCATGGGACTTGAACTCTGGTCCTGGGCGCTGTCCCTGAGCGCTTCAGCTAAAGGCCAGCGCTCTACCACTTGAGCCACAGCACCACTTCCCAAGCCTTCATGTGTTAAAGCATGATTCAGAAGTGAACACTCTTCAGTAATGGCATCAGCATCCAGACAAGAAACTAGGCACAAAGAAATGAAAGTTGAGGGCCAAGCTGTATACCAGGAAACTGACAGGTCAGGATCCAGCAGGCAGGCTGAGAGCAAGCTGAACCATCAGGGCCCCCAGAGTGAGCTGTGGGTAAGAGGATGCTCTGTAGACAACCGGCAGCCAGTGATATGCAAATATCACGAGTGAGGGTTGGAAGACAGGAAACAAGGCGGTGTCCCAGTTCTTCTGCAGGAAGGGGAATAGGAAGCTGATGGAGAACAGGATGAAGGAGGAGGAGTATCTTGTTGGCATCATTCATGGCCAGTAAGAAAGCCTCTGGCAGGGCTGGGAAGGTGGCTCAGTGGTAGAGCGCTTGCCTTGCATGCCTGAGGCCCTGGGTTCGATTCCTCAGCACCACATAAGCAAAAAGAAAAAAGCCGGGAGTGGCGCTGTGGCTCAAGTGGTAGGGCGCTAGCCTTGAGCTGAAGGGCTGAGGGACAGCGCCCAGGCCAAGAGTTCAGGCCCCACGACCGGACCTCCCCCCCCCAAAAAAAAGAAAGCCTCTGGCATACTTCTTGTTAGGACCTGAACAACCTCAAATCAACCCAAAGCTTTTAGATCTGACTTAGGGACTGAAAGGGAAGGACTCCTAGGCCTTCATGCCAGGTAGATGAGGAGTTCCTCCTGATGGACTCTGCCCAGCTCGACAAACAGCAGGTGTCTATAGGGGAAGAAAAGGACCCCCTTCTCCTGGAAGATGCAGATGCCAATACAATCCCACCCCAGACTTAGTGAACAGACTGTACGTAGTTTGGTTTTGCCTTTTTACCCCTCAGTCAGAGGCTCTGTGTCACCCTGGCGTGAAGGTAGAAATGAAGAATGACTTTGGTACCAAAATACTTGAATGCTTGGACCAAGTATTAGAGTTTGACCGTAAATCAGGAAAAACCAGGGTTTCTCTGGGTTTTCTGCCCCTGTTTGGACACAAGCTATAAATTAGTCATCACTGGAAGGCATATAATACCAATACTAGGCTAATTGGCTAAACAGAAGCAGTGACTTGTGGGCCTGGTATTGAGCACAAAGTGCCACCCCAGCATGTCCAGTAAGTGGCTGGCTGCAGTAGGGGGTGAGCTGGGAAATGCTACTGAGAGGCCTGGTTGCCAAAAACCCAGTTCCAACTGGATAGCAAGCCACGCTCCACACCCTGGCTACTGGCGAGCTAACACCTCTGCTGTGCAACTTTAAAGATTGTGCAAACACCACCTCTCTATGGAGATACCACTGAAGATTCCAGAACCCTTTCATCCAAAGGCAACAGTGTCCAAGGCCCTGCCTCCTCAGCTCACTACACAGGGAGAGTGTTGAATCTGACCTGCAAGATTTTGCTTTGCCATCGGAGTTGTCTCTAAACTACCTCTGTTTCCTAATTCCCTTTCTTATCTGCCTGCACCAGCCTTTCCATGAGCACACTGGTTCTGGCAAAAGGCTCTTGACCTGATTTCTAGTCTATTTCAATGGGTCTGGCCAGTTAGGTCAGACAATGGCAAAGGAATTGCCATTCAACAAAGCTGTGTTTTAGCCAATATTTTTGGAGTGCTTGAAATATGCTAGGCCTCTGAGCTGAGAGAATTCAGAAATAATTATGATGTGATCCCTTCTTTTAAGAAACTTATGCTAGGACACACACACACATTCACACACACACACACATTCACACACACACACACACACACACACACACACACACACAGCTGCAGTAGTGAAATGATGGCTGTATACCAAGCATCGTTCCCTCCTTCTTCTCCCTAACAGATTCATAACACTGTTTCAGAGTCATCGGTTCTCTCCTCCATAGCAGTTGTCAAGCACACACAAACACACAGGTGTACACCCACCTCCACAGCTTGCCTTACAGATGGGGTCCAGAGAACTATCTGGTGGATGAATCCAGAAACAGATGAGTCGGAAGCTGAGTATAAGAGGCAAGAAGATAGAGCTGTGTGCAAGTCCACATTGTTAGTGCACCGACTTGGGCTGGGTTTTCAATTTTGTTCTATTTCAGTTCCTTGTTTTTATTACCATAACTAAGCCTTGTACCAGTGATGCATGCTTGTAATCCTAGCTATTCAGGAGGCTGAGTCCTGAGGATTTAGGTTCAATGTCATCCCAGGCAGGAAAGCTGTCTTATCTCCAATTAGCCACCAAAAAGCTGGAAGTGGAGCTGTGGCTGAAGTGGTAGATTGCTGGCCTTGAGCAAAAAATTCAGGTGGAGTAAATAGGCCTCAAGTTAAAGTGGTATATACACACCCACACAAATTTACCATAATCTTATCAAAAAGCATTGTTATCTTAAAGGTCAAATTCCCTTACTTTCTTCTTCTTTGCAAGAGCACAACTGTGAATAGACTCCGCTCATCCATCTATGTTAAGAGTCAGTTCATCAAGGTCTTAGAAAAACTGTTGGAAATGTCATTAAAATTACAGTAAAACTATAGGCCAATTTGAGGAGAACTGCTATCTTTATAATATTGAATTTCTCTTTCACGAATATATATATTTCCATTTCTTTGGGTCTTTTCAATGGTTTCATTCACTGAGCATTCAACTGCCATGTATCAGACACTACTTTAAGGGACACATCCCTCATTTCACAGAGCTTACCTTCTGGTAGGAAGAAAACAATAATAAAAAATAAGTGAAATAACAAGTAGGATAAAAAACAATAAAGCAGTAAAAGAACGGAAGGCAGAGAGGAAACGCGCCATGCACTTGTCCGGAAAGAATATGCTGAGCAGAGAGATACCAAGTTTGTACAAGTCGATTATGGCCTGATGGAAGAACCGTGAGGAGCCAGATGGTTGAAGTGAGCTACAAAGGAGGAGACAGAACCCTATTACTCTGGCATGGGTTAGAGTAAGGCCTCCTCTAACCTCTGGAGCAGGAGTGATGGTTATGACTGTGCGTAGCAGGACTTTCCTAGTCGATGTGTTAAGAACTGATGAAGAGGGATCTGGGGGAAAGCGAGGAGGCTTTCTATGAGGCTCCTACAAGAATACAAATGAGACATGCTGGTTGGGACCAGAGAAGTAGCAGATGGGTGTTCAGAAATAGCCAGTAGAAAGCAGCACCAGCAGGATTTGCTGATAAACCTGATGTGAGATGTGAGAGAAGGCAAAGACTGATTGGTTCAGGAGATAAGCCTGCACAGCATGAAGGACAACCAAATCCTGCCATTGGTTAAGGTAGAAAGAATGCTGTGAGAGAAGGTTGGAGGTCATGACATTTAATATTTCTCAGAGATAATGTTGTGTGGATAGAAAAGGTGAGTTCAGAAGGGGGACTTTGGATGTGATAGAGTCTCATTATGTTGCCTAGGCCGATTGTGAACTCGTGGGCACATCACACAATATCCCCCCTCAGATGGAGGCAATTGTTTTTTATTTGTTTGTTTTTGTGGTGCTAGGGATGGAACCCATGCAAGCCTTTAAGAACAATTCTAAACAATGACTATGTGAAGACTTCCTAACAGATGTGTTGCAAAAATAATTTTAAGAGAAAAACTGAAGATTCATTATTTCCCAAAATATTTTCCTGGGGAAGCTATGGGATTCATCAGTCATCTTTCATAATTGCCCTTCTTAGTATGGTGAATAGCCCCAGTGCATAGGGAACTGTGTAAAGAAACCTCTCCAAGGGGCTGGGAAGGTGGCTCAGTGGTAGAGCGCTTGCCTTGCATGCCTGAGGCCCTGGGTTCGATTCCTCAGCACCACATAAGCAAAAAGAAAAAAGCCAGAAGTGGCGCTGTGGCTCAAGTGGTAGAGCACTAGCCTTGAGCTGAAGAGCTGAGGGACAGCGCCCAAGTCCAGAGTGCAGGCCCCACGACCGGACCCCCCCCCCAAAAAAAGAAACCTCTCCAAATATTGTTGCATGTGTTGAGAAAATGAGTAGCTCATACCTGGGGAGCATATATGAATGTAGTTCCATTTCCACTTCTTTGCTTTTATTTAAACTTAACAAAGGCTAAATAAGTTTGTTAGCTGGATACATCATTAAAATAATCTGAATAACAGATGTAAAATTTTGCAATATACTTTAATTGTTAATACATAACTCAGAAGAGTTTCAAGACTTCTATAACTTTGCTTCAGCAAACTATTCTTTCCTACTGGTTATTTAAGTGAAATTACATAGTTACACTGGTTTAAATTTATGCTAAAAATTTTAGAGGTAACCTTAAAATATATGAAGATATATGATTTTTAAATTTAATTTATTATAAAGATGCTGTACAGAGGGGTTACAGTTACATGAGTAAGGCAATGAGTACATTTCTTGTTGAGCATTGTTACCCCTTCCCTTGTTCTCCTACTATCCCTTCCCTCCCTCAACTCCCTGGAGGGCATATAATTTTTTTCAAAATTATTTTAGAAGGCATTCAAACCCTGTAAATGGTGAGTGTTGGACGGGTTGAGTACTTCATATTTCTTCCTTCTCTTCTCAAAACATCAACACCTCTCCTAGATTCCATCAATAGATGACCTTTCTTTCTACTACACTGAGAATATTAAAGCAATCAAGAGAAACCTGCTTCCCATCACATCGGCACTCTTGCTAATGACCCTTGTCCTTAGACATGAACTCCCCAAGTTAATGGAGTTCTAGCCTCTCTCCTTACATGTTAGATCATGTAAGCCCAGGAAGTCACAGTCCATATCTCACAAAAGAATACTAATAAGAAAATATGTCATAAAACTAAACATTTTAATAAATTTTAAGTATCCAAGTCAGTGGCATTAAGTTCATTTACGTCGTTGAGCAACCATCACTACTATGCATTTCCAAAAGTTAATAATTTCCCATTTCTCCTCCCCCTGCCAATAGCCACCACCCTCCTTTTTGTCTCAATGTAGTAGAATCATATCGTATTTGTCCTTGGTGACTGGCTTATTTTGCATAATGTTCTCCAGGTTTACTTCTGCTGTAGCATGTGTCAGAATTTCATTCTTTATAATGGATGAATTATTAACAGTCCATTATGTACATGCCCACACATATATCACATTTTGCTTAGCCATTCATCTGTTGAGGGGACATTTGGGCTGTTTCTACTTTTTGACAATTGTGAATAATGTTACAATGTATGTGGGTATACAAATATCTATTCCAGTCTCTGTTTTCAGGTTGTTTAGGTATGTGCCCAGAAGTGGAATTGCTGGATCTTATGATGGGTTTGTGTTCATATATTCATTTTGAAGTCCTGTTGGAAGAGAATGACAAGAATGGACCAGAGAAATATGGTATAATTCCTGGGCATTCACAGGGCTCAGGTGAGATCAGCAATCTTGAATTATTAAATGAAGTCAGGCAGCATGTTTGTGTGTGTGTGTGTGTGTGTGTGTGTGTGTGTGTGAGTGTGTGTGTGTGTGTATTTACCAGCCACATCCAGTGGTATAGGTGCAGGTATAAGTCAGAGCAGATGTTGAATAGAATTGTGATTTAGGTTTAGTCAGGCTAGTGTGTCAAAACAAGAAAAATGCAAAGGAGTTGAAGATATACATATAATTTTGAGTGGATTACAGTTATTTTTCATGAAATGCAAGCTGGGTAAGGACATTAAACAAATTGTTATCAATTTTTCAATACTGGCATAAAATACCTCATTAAATTAATTTCTAAGTTCTAATGAAAACCTTTTGAAATACGTCTTACAAATATTTTGTTGGGAAAACAAAATTTATCATATATCAAACTAGCCTGAAAATATCCTTTTTATCCCCAGGATCTGGCATATGGATTGGTTTGGGTTCCCTTGAACATAGTTACACCCTCTGTAAGTATTATCAGGCATGTTTCTTGTTTTTAAATTCTGATGTTTTTCTCTCTTTTTTATGCCTCACTATAATATTAGCTTGTAATCCCAGTATAATGTTGAATATAAAAGTGGCAACTCATGGCTAGTACCATTTTAGGCTTTATTTTTAAATTCAAACATGTCATTAATACAGATGTTAACTAGATTTTGGCAGCACTATCAAGCAAATGAAGTTCATAGGAATTGGCTGAAATTTTTCCTCATCATTAAATATTAAAGTTTTTCAAATGCCTTTTTTCTGTATCTACTGAGATGATCATATGGCTGTGTCTAATAATTGATTAATGGGTAGATTAAATTCATGAAAATTTAAAAATATTAAATAACACATTCATGCCTTAGGTAATCCCAATTTAGCCATGATATAATATATATGTTTTTATGTGACCAGAATCTTTTCATATTCACAGCCTAATAGGGTTTATTTTACTCATTTTATATACAAGAAACAGAGGCAGAAATATGGGACTTATATCTGATTTATGCCCAGCAAGATAGGGACTCAAACTCTGTGTGGCTTGATGGTAAATGTATGCTCTTTCCATCATCTATTTCTCTTGAGAGTGGAGAAATAGATTTTCTATGGGGCAGTGCTATATTCATAGTAGTCATTTAAAGAATTTGTGTTAAGCAAATAAAAACCTCTAAATTTTATCTCACTCCAGTCAGAATGGCTATCATCAAGAACACAAATGACAACAAATGATGATGAGGATGTTGACAGTATGCTTCAAGACCCAGGATTCTTTAAGAATACCCTAGTTAGGGGAAAAAAGGAACAAAAAAACAACGCTTCCTTCACCCAATATATTCACTATACATATTGGTAATCACAAGATGATGCTGAATGAGACCAGAAGAAAAAGTCTACACAAGTGGGCCTAACAGCTAATCCTAATATTATTTATTATTAAAGTTCTTGAAAATTTCCAATATATTAGAATTGATTTTTAAAATCTTACCAGGAGGCAGAAAATAATTAAATGAAGAAAAAAATCTCTTGAACTGTAGCATTCTTGGTCAATGTTTTTCCTAAGACAGTCACATTTAAGACATAAGAGAATCTAAAATAGTCAACACTCAACTCTTCCTTAGAGTATCTCCATTGTTTTCAGTAACCAGGGTATCTTTGAATCAGACATTATGGATTAATTAGTAATAAACATCTCCAACTAGAGGAAGAAAGAGCACATGCCAAGACACAACAGAGTGTGGTGACAGAAGGCTATGTCTCCATGGCTCTCCATCACATAAGACCCTGGAATCGGCTCTGGGCATCAACAAGAGCAGGAGACTCTCTACACAACACTTTTGCCAAAATAGGATGAAGGAACCAACAGTAATAGTCAGAATAATATTTCACTATGAATACAAAAACAGGCAGAAAAAGCCTTTCCTGTCACACCTTTTCTGGGAAAAGGAAAAATAAAGTTGTATTTCATCCTTAATTTTCCACCTTGTGGGCAAAAATAAAAGGAAACTTACTTCTGGGCAATCCTGTACCTATTATACAAGCATGAACCATATTTGGCAGTTTAAAATGAAACAGGACAAAAATTGTCCTCTCCAGAAACAAATCATGTAGTCACGTTATCTCCAGAAGTGAATCTCACAAATACATCAAAAGGGAGACCATCACTGGTCAGAATCATTTTTCAACATTGAAGAGACAGCATACCAGTTGAGCCTTGACTGGGAAGCTGATCAGACTTACAACAAGGTTCCTCACTGCCTTGTGACCTTCTCTGCCTATAGCTCCAAATCAAATCATTTTTACCTCAGCTTTTCCTTCCTTGTCTCTTTCTTTCTTTTTTTAAACTATTGATTCATTGAAAAATACAGTAAATTAGTCTGTAAAGCCATCTATTAAGATGATCCCAAATGCCCTAAAATAATCAGCTTTTAAGAATGGCTTCTTTTGAAGCCATCAAATCTGACAAATTAGAAGGAAAGGAAATAAAAAAAACAAAGAAAGTCTTGACAGTAGGTTAGACCATGCAGAAGACTAAGTCTCTGGAATTGAAGACAGCCTAGACATTATAAAGAACAGACAAGTATTCAAGACAAATCCAAGAAATATGATAGATGTATTCAACATTTAGAAGACACAATGAGAAGGCCTAACTTAAGGCTAAAGAATGGCTTCTAGGTTTTCAATTCTATTCCATTGGTCCTGAGGTCTGTTCTGGTGCCTATACCAAGCTGTTTTGATTACTATGGTTTTGTAGTAGAGTTTGAAATGTGGTACTGATATTTCTCCAGCACTGTTCTTTCTATTAAGGATCGTTTTTGCTATTCGGGGTCTTTTATTGTTCCATATGAATTTTTGGATTGCCTCTTCTATTTGCTTGAAGAATGAGATTGGAATACTGATAGGTATCACATTGAATTTATAGATAGCCTTGGGAAGTATTGCCATTTTCACGGTGTTGATCCTTCCAATCCAGGAGCATGGGAGGTTTTTTGCACTTTCTAAGTTCTGTTTTGATTTTCTTTTTCAGGATTTTAAAGTTTTCATCATAGAGGTCCTTCACTTCTTTGGTTAATTCCTAGGTATTTTATTTTTTGTGGGGCTATAACGAATGGAGTTGCTTTCCTGATTTCAGCCATGATTTTCTCATTGTTGGCATACAGAAAAGCCATTGATTTTTGAGGGTTAATTTTATACCCTGTTACTTTGCCAAAGTTTTGAATCAGATTGAGTAATTTGGGAGTGGAATCCGTGGGATTCTTTAAATACAAAATCATGTCACCTGCAAAGAGGGAGAGTTTTACTTCATCTTTCCTTATTTGGATCCCCGTTATGTTTGCATCTTGTCTTATTGCTGTAGCTAGGCATTTTAATACTAGATTGAAGAGAAGTGGAGAGAGTGGACATCCTTGTCTCATTCCTGAGTTAAGAGGAAATGGCTTTAGTTTTTCACCATTAACTATAATGCTGGCTGTAGGTTTGCCATGTATAGCCTTTATTATATTGAGGAATGTTCCCTGGATTCCTAGTTTTTCCAGAACCTTCATCATAAAAGGGTGTTGGATCTTGTCAAATGCTTTTTCTGAATCTATTGAGATAACCATGTGGCTCTTGTTGATGTGATGAATTATATTAATTGATTTGTGTATATTGAACCAGCTTTGCATCCCTGAAATGAATCCTGTTTGATCATGGTGTATGATTTTTTGGATGAATTGTTGAAGTCGATTGGCCAAAATTTTGTTGAGAAGTTTTACACCAAGGTTCATCAAAGAAATGGGTCTATAGTTCTCTTTCTTTGATGAGTCCCTGCCTGGTTTGGGGATGAGGGTTATGATGGCTTCATAGAATGAGTTCGGTAGTGAACTTTCTCTTTCAATTTCATTGAAGAGTTGGAGGAGTATTTGTGTGAGCTCTTCTTTGAATGCCTTGTAGAATTCCGCTGTAAATCCATCTGGTCCTGGGCTTTTCTTAGATGAGAGGGCTCTTATTGCTGTTTCTATTTCAATGTGTGATATGGGCCTGTTTAGATGGTTTAACTCATCTTGGTTTAGTTACAGCATGTCGATATTTGCTAGGAAAGGTCCATTTCTACCAAGTTCTCAAACTTATTAGCATAAAAGTTTGAAAAGTATGAACCTACAGACCTATAGCCATCTAATCTTTGATAAGGGAGCTAAAAAAATAGAATGGAAGAGAGACAGCCTCTTCAGTAAATGGTGTTGGCAAAAGTGGTTAATCACTTGTAGAAAACTAAAGCTAGATCCTTATATATCACACTGCACCAGAATCAACTCCAAATGGATCAAAGACCTCGGAGTCAAAGCAGACACTCTGAAAACATTACAGGAAGGAATAGGAGAAACCCTAGGTCTCCTTGGCACAGGACGAAATTTTCTTAATAGAGATCCAGAAACACAACAAATAAAAGAAAGGTTGGACAAATGGGATTGCATGAAATTGCAGAGCTTCTGCATGGCAAAGGACATAGCTAGCAAGATCAATAGAAAGCCCACAGATTGGGAGAAGATCTTCACTAGCCAGCCATACAACAGATAAGGGTCTCATATCTAAAATATACCTGGAACTCAAAAAATTAAATCCCCCAACAACAAATCCTCAAAGAAACAACTGCCCAATAAATAAGTGGGCTAAAGACTTAAAGAGAAACTTCTCTGAAGAGGAAAGGAGGATGGCCAATAGACACATGAAGAAATGCTCAACCTCTCTACCCATAAAAGAAATGCAAATCAAAACAAAATTGAGATACCACCTCACTCCAGTTAGAATGGCTATAATCAAGAACTCTAGTAACAAGAGATGCTGGAGGGGATTTGGCCAGAAGGGAATCTTACTGCATTGTTGGTGGGAGTGTAAACTTGTTCAACCACTTTGGAAAGCAGTATGGAGGTTCCTCAAAAGACTCCACATAGAGCTCCCCTATGACCCAGCAATCCTACTTTTGGGCATTTACTCAACTGATCACAAACAAGGCCATACTAAAGCTATGGGCACAACTATGTTTATTGCAGCATTATTTACCTTAGCTAAGATCTGGAACCAACCCAGATGCCCCTCAGTAGATGAATGGATCAAGAAAATGTGGTATATAGGGGGCTGGGAAGGTGGCTCAGTGATAGAGTGCTTGCCTTGCATGTGTGAGGCCCTGGGTTCAATTCCTCAGCACCACATAAGCAAAAAGAAAAAAGCCAGAAGTGGCGCTGTAGCTCAAGTGGTAGAGCGCTAGCCTTGAGCTGAAGAGCTGAGGAACAGCGCCCAGGCCCAGAGTGCAGGCCCCACAACCAGACCCCCCCCAAAAAATAAGATTTTGGGGCTGGGAAGGTGGCTCAGTGGTAGAGCGCTTGCCTTGCATGCCTGAGGCCCTGGGTTCGATTCCTCAGCACCACATAAGCAAAAAGAAAAAAGCCGGAAGTGGTGCTGTGACTCAAGTGGTAGAGTGCTAGCCTTGAGCTGAAGAACTGAGGGACAGTGCCCAGGCCCAGAGTTCAGGCCTCACGACTGGACCCCCCCCCCCAAAAAAAAGAAAATGTGGTATATATACACAATGGAATTCTATGCCTCTATCAGAAAGAATGTCATTGCCCCATTTCTTAGGAAATGGAAAGACTTGGAAAAATTATATTAAGTGAAGAAAGCCAGGTCCAAAGAAATATAGGTCCCATAGTTTTCCTTATTTGTAATAACTAGTGTATGTCTGAGACAAGGAGAAAAGGTCAGATAAGTTGATGTTAGGTGAAATGAACCCCAAGATAAGTATTCAAATGTTTTTTCTCTCTGGCTATGTTTCTAACATATTTATAAGATATTTCTTTGTTGCTCTGTATGTCCCTCCCCTAGGTATAACCCCTGCTTTCACTGTATTTGATGTTGGTATAATTTGTGGAGGGGAAGGGAAAAAACATCGTTTAAATAGGGATACAGGTGGACCCATTGCAACAATGAGATGTACAAGTCGGTATGTCGAAAAACGAACTTTACAACTTTGGCTGGTGGAGGGGGGGGATTATGGGAAGGGTTGGGAAGGGGAAACAAAGGAGGAGGCAACAATGCTTGATAAGAAATTAACTCATTATCTTGCCCATGTAATTGTAACTCCTCTGTATGGTATTTTCATAATTAAAAAAAAAGAATGGCTTCTATTTGTATAGATGTGGCCCCTCTGTTGGGAAAATCTTAAGATGACTCCCAGCATTCCTTCTCTTGGTATTTATGCACTGGATGATCCCCTCCCCTCTAGTGTGAGAGGAATCTGTGAAAATATCAAGGCACCATTCCAATTATTAGGTTATATAATAGGAGACATAAGAATAGGATTGAGATCTCTAATTGGTTGACTTTCAGTTAATCAAAATTATCTTGGATGGATCTGATCTTATATGAGGTCAGAGAGATTCCAAGTGATGTTTCTTTTAGTGATGTTTCAGAAGAAACACAAGTTTAAAGAGGAAGACATGTTATGAGAACCTGGGAATTGACAGTGGTCCTCAACAAGCA
The DNA here is from genome assembly GCF_000151885.1 of Dipodomys ordii. Lineage (NCBI taxonomy): Eukaryota > Metazoa > Chordata > Mammalia > Rodentia > Heteromyidae > Dipodomys > Dipodomys ordii. The sequence continues at coordinate 6,411,883 of NW_012267299.1, forward strand.
GTCAGGAAGAAGCTGGAGGCCTTACTCCAGACATAAGAAACTGGTATCTGCCAACAGCCAGTGAAATTGGAAGAGGAACCTCAGCTTCCAATGGTATTGCATCAATTTCAGACTGGTGAAACCCTCAGTAGAATACCAGTTAATTCACATAAGACTACTCCTAACCCATGTAAACTATAGGATAAATATATGTTGTTTTAAGCCATTAAGAAATGTTGGGCCATTTCGCTTAGCATCATCTTACATGGTCACATGTACATAGCTTTTGAGCTTTTTTGCTCATTTGATAAAATTATCCTAGATATACTAATTATTGTAAATGAGGGAAACCATGGGACCTATATTTCTTTGGGTCTGGCTTACTTCACTTAGTATGATTTTTTTCCAAGTCTTTCCATTTCCTAACAAATGGAAGTGGTGTCATTCTTTCTGATGGCAGCATAGAATTCTATTATATATATATATATATATATATATATATCACATTTTCTTGATCCATTTGTCTACTGAGGGGCATCTGGGTTGGTTCCATATCTTAGCTATGTGAATAATGTTGAAATAAACATACTTGTTCTGGTAGTTTTAGTATGGCCTTGTTTGTGATCATTTGGATAAATGCCCAAAAATGGGACTGCTGGGTCATAGGGGACCCAAGTGCTCTTTCTTTGTTGTTGTTGTTGATGTTGTTGTTGTTTTTAATGTACCATGTAATTGTTTTGTTTCCTATGTATGTTCTTCCCTCTATGGCATATCCCCTGTTGTCACTGTACTTGGTTTTGGTAGCCTGCATCTTGTATATACATTTGTCTAATTTGGGGAGGGGAAGGGGAATACCAAAACACTGAAACAAGGACACAGGATGACCCATTGCAACAATGATACCCACAAGACAGTATATTAGAAATGAACTGTATAACTTTCTGGCGGGGGGGAAAGAGGGAAGTGGGGGAGTGGAGGGATAGTGAACAAAGGGATAGAGAACAACAAAGAAGAGGGTAACAATGCTAGACAAGAAATATATTCATTACCTTGCTCCTGTAACTGTAACCCCTCTACACAGTATCTTTACAATAAAATTTGAAAAATTAAAAAAAAGAAATGTTGGGCTGGACACCAGTGGCTCATGACTCTAATCCTAGCTACTCAGGAGGCTGAGATTTGAGGATCATGGTGCAAGCCAGCCCAAGCAGGAAAGTCCATAATGCTCATCTCCAATTAACCACCAGAAAACTAGAAGTGGTGCTGTGGCTCAAGTGGTAGAGTGCTAGCCTTCAGCTGAATTGCTGAGGGACAGTGGCTAGACCCATAGTTCAAGCCCCAAGATCAACAAAAAGAAAAAGGAAAGAAATGTTAGCACTTATTTTTTTCAACAATAGGGTTTGAGCTTAGGGCCTTGCACTTACCAAACAAGCATGAATCTAATGTTCCATACCTCCAGTCATTTTTGCATCATTAAAAATTATTATTTATTGTAAAAGTGATGAACAGGAAGGGGGGTTACATAAGTAAGGTAATGAGTTGATTTATTTTTGAATACTGTTGCCCCCTCACTCATTTTCTCCTGCTTTCTCCTTCCCATTTCTCTCTCCTCCCAAATTGTAAAGTTCATTTCCAACATAGTGTCTAGCAAATACCATTATTGCATTAGTTCACCCTTTATCCTGCTGTTTCTGTGGTTCCCTTTCCCTTCTGTGGATCAAATCAACTCATATACAAGACAAAGTGTGCAGAAACTTAAAAAAAAGAAAAGACTGGGAAGGGATGGGAAGGGTAAACAAAGGAGGAGGCTGCAATGCTTGGTAAGAAATGTACGCACTATCCTGCTTATGCAATTGTAACCCCTCTGTACAGTATGTTCACAAATAAAATAAAATAAAATTAAAAAGAAAAGAAAAGAAATAACTGAAAACAGTACATAATAAAAACCTCTTGTTTCCAGTTCTAGGAGTTCATTTTCAAACATTTTATTATATATGGTCATATGCACCTAGCAATCGGGTTATTGTAATCCTCTGCTAAGAATATCATAGATATATTCTATGATAGAGAGAAACCATGCAACCTACATTTTTGTGCCTGGCTTGCTTCGCTTAATATGATTTTTTCCCAAGTCTTTCCTTTTCCTTACAAATGGGGCACTGTCAATGACAAATGATGGAGAGGATGAGGAGAAAAAGGAATTCTATTGCACTGCTGGTGGGAATGTATAATAATACCACCACTTTGGAAAACAGTCTGGAGGTTCCTCAGAAAACTAAATATATACCTCCCCTATGACCCAGCCATTCCATTAATAGGCATCTATCCTGAGCAACAGGAACCAGGATACAAGGACACATGCACCTCCATGTTCATTGCAGCACTGTTCACAATTGCCAAGGTATGGAAACAACCCAGATGCCCCACTCAGATGGATGGATCCAAAAATTGTGGTACCTATATACAATGGAATATCATGCAGCTGTTAGAACGGACAAAAAAAATGGCATTTGCAAGGAAATGGATGGAACTAGAAAAATCATTTTGAGTGAGGTAAGCCAAGAGCAAAGTGACAAATGGCAGATGGTATCCCTGATATGTGGATGTTAAATCCAAAATGTAAGGTAAACAAAGTAAACAAGACTCGGGAAACAAAGGGCCTCCACTCATCTTGTTGTATCATTACTAAATGACCTCATGCTGCGGACCACATACATGATATATGCGCACATCTGACGGAAACTAGGAGAAGGACACAGAAATAGATGGAAACGGGGAAACATACAACAGCGGGATCCATCAGTTGCACTGGACATTGATGAACTAAGCAACTCAAGGACAGCCAAGGGAGGGAGGGAATAAGAGGGATAGAGGGAACAGCTAACAAAGCAAAAGGAAAGCAATGTACATATCACCCGATGTTGAAGAAATAGCTGTATTGTCAAAGCTCATAGAATTCACAAACTTTATAGACCATGATTTGCCTCATGAAGGTTAGAATGTGTTTGTGACTTTAACTAAATATCATTATCTCTCAATACTATGAAATTTGTGAAATTTATGTAATCACTTGATCACAATAAACAAAGGAGGAGGATGCAATGCTTGGTAAGAAATGTACGCATTATCCTGCCCATGCAATTGTAACCCCTCTGTACAGTATGTTCACAAATAAAATTAAATTAAATTAAAAAAAAGAAATGTACTCATTATCTTGCCCATGTAATTGTAACTCCTTTGTATGGTATTCTCACAATTAAAAAAAAGAATTATTTCAAAATCCAAAAAAAACATGGGGGCAATGTTATTCTTTCTGATGGAAGTATAGAATTCCATTATATATAGAATTCCACATATATATATATATATATATATATATATATATATCACATTGTCTTGATCTATTCATCTACTGAGGGGAATAATCTGGGTTGGTTCCATATCTTAACTATGGTAAATAATGCTTCAATGAACATGGTTGTGCTGGTAACTTTAATATGGCTTGGTTTATGGTCATTTGGGTAAATGCCCAGAAGTGGGATTGCTAGGTCATAGGAGAGCTCTATATTTAGTCTTTTGAGGAACCTCCATACTGTTTTCCAGAGTAGTTGAACAAGTTTACACTCCCACTAACAGTGTAGTAATGCTCCCTTTTGGCCACACCCCTGCCTACATCTTTTTTTTT
>NW_012267299.1:6416271-6422579 GCF_000151885.1 Dipodomys ordii
CATTCCCACCAACAATGAAGTAAGGTTCCTTTCTGTCCACATCCCCTCCAGCAGTTGTTAGAGTTCTTGATTTTTGCCGTTCTAACTGGGGTGAGGTGATATCTCAATGTTGTTTTGATTTGCATTTCTTTTATGGCTAGGGATGTTGAACATTTCTTCATGTGTCTATTCCTGCCTACATCTTTTATTGTTAGATTTCTTGATAATAGCCATTCTAATTTGGGTGAGGTGGAATCTCAATGTGGTTTTGATTTGCATTTCTTTTAGGGCCAGAACATTTCTTCACGTGTCATTGGCCATTCTTATTTCCTCTCCAGAGAAGTCTCTTTTCAATTCTTTAGCTCACTTATTAATGGGGTTATTGTTTCTTTGAGAATTTTTTGTTGGGGAGTTTAATTTTTAAAAATTTTATTGTTAAGGTGATGTACAGAGGATTACATTTTTTTTGTCTAACTTGTTACCCCTTCCCTCATTTTTCTCCCTCTTTCTCTCCACCCTACACCAGGAGTTTAACTTTTTGAGCTCTAGATATGAGGCCCTTGTCTGTTGTATACTTAGTAAAGATCTCTCAATCTGTGGGCTTTCTATTTATCTTGCTAGCTATGTCCTTTGCCCAGCAGAAGCTCTGTGGTTTAATGCAATCCAATTTATCCAGCTTTTCTTTGATTTGTTGTGTTTCTGGATCTTTATTTAGGAAGTTTCAACCTCTGCCAAGGAGCCCTAGTGTTTCCCTTATACCTTCAGGGTATTTTCAGGATATCTGCTCTTACTTAGAGGTCTTTGATCCATTTGGAGTTGATTCTGTGCACCGGTTATTTTTGATTCTCTCTTCCTGCCAGAGCACTTGTCTGTACCTTGATCCACCTATTTTAGGCTTCCGATCATAGGTTGGGTAACAGGTATGTACCACCACACCCAGCTTCTTTATTAAAGAGAAGAGCAATTAAGTCTTTGGAGTATTCACTCTCTCTTCATTATTATAAAGCCTAAAAGGCCCTGGAGTTGTATCTCAAATAATATAACATCTGCCTCTCAAGCATGGGCCCTGAGTTTAAACACCTCTAAGATCTTAGAAGGCAGTGTCTTCATACTTTGCTGAATGAGATTCCCAAAGTTAATGTAGAGAGAGTTTGTCAACCCAACAAACAGATGCCATAAACATTCTACAAGGTCTGATAGAAAAAAAAGAAAGGAAAAAAGAAAAATGACTTTCATAGGAGAAAAACGATGAGCAATAAAACAATTTTAAAAGGGAGAAAAGCAGCACTGTGTTAACAGGAAAACTGTATCAAGTAACGCTGGTCAGTTTTCAGATCCTTTTAAAATCTGTTCAGATGGGTTCTTTGACAAACACTAAACTTAGATCTGAAGGATGGAAGTTTTACTACAGCAGTGTTTCTTTTTTATTTGTCAGAAATTCCATCCTAGAAAGTTTGGATTTTAAGATAAAAATACCACTATCTTTGAGAATGGTGGGAGACTTGAAACAGGTGTATGTATTTAAGCTACCCCTTTGTGTATCTTCTCAAAGTTTGTTTCTGTATAGATACACCAATATAGCCAAGGAGATTGAAGGGAAACATCTACTCTAGCACCAGATAACGCTTGACCAATTACAGAAGAACAGACTAAATTCTACTTTTCAGAGTCAAATTTGATTTAAAAAAAAATGGACTTAGAACTGGCTGCAATTACTTGTGGAACAGTTTTCAATGTGAGTACATTGGCTGTGCCCATGTAAGCAATGAAAGTGGAACACAGAAGCAACAACTCAGGCCATAAGCTTGTATTTACCATGAAAATGTAAAGTAATTGTGACAAAATAGATAAGTAGATTGAATCATCTAAAGTAACTGCTTCAATTTGCTCACCATGCCTCTTTCCATAGATACAACATCACTGCCATTGGGAATGAGAAAGATATTGTGGAAGCCTGAATATTGTTCCAAAGGACACACTCTTTATGGTAGTCTAAAAGGTGTTCTAGCTACAAAATAATTGTCACATGCTCTTATTCTAATGATGAGTGACATGGCCAACATATGGTAACCAACCAACCGTCAGTAAGCTCGTTACTGTCTTTTTCAGATTCTACCTATGATACTCTAGACCTGTGTGACTGAATCACCTGGGTGATGAGAACAAAGTATAGGATTCTTTAAAGAAATGTCACTTTATTCTCAAAATATCCACAAAGAGAGGTAACAATTTAGAGTGCAGTTAAATGCAACTAGCTGCATCAGACTTAACAAATAAATTAGCTTATCACCAGAGATACTAAAGTAGGCACAGGATGACTTTCACGCTGCATTCACAACTGTAAAGAGGTGGCACAAAAAGAGAGAGTTTATGTCCTCTGAAAGAATTACTTCCTTTTGAGAACTAGTTATTCCCCCCTTGGTTTCTCAGCTTTTCTTCTAAATATCAATGCTGACGCTTTATTAGTTAATCAATAAGATATGATACAGAGTAAGGTTATCATAAAATAATCATACCCTAGAGCATTCTGAGGCATGAGCCACTTGCCTCTAATCAGATTGGGTTGAGATTACCTTTGGATAACCACACTCCTGGGAACTGTCTCATTCCTATTACGAGTACATTTTATAATAGGGAAAAATGTACATTTCTGCAGGGGGAAAATCAAGTTGGCAGCATATACAGAGCAATCATTTTAGATGAGCTGAGAACCATTCCTTATTTTGAACAAAATAAAGGTTGGCTACATCCACTGAAACAATGTCAGGGAGAAGAGCACAACATGTGCAGGCAAGGTAATGCAATACAACATAAACCGTAATTTACTTGGGCATTGCAAGCTTCAAATTAGGTGCAAACATTCAAAAGGGACATTTGAAATTTCACACGATTGTTCATAAATGGCACACTTGCATCTGGAGTGGGCTTAGGTATCTAGGTGGACATATCAGATGATTTCCCAAATAATAAATGGAACAAAGGCCTTTCTCTAATTTCATAGAGTAAAATGCTCAGATATGCTTCAATTTTCATTCTAGCCACATTGGAAATTCCATTTCATCCTCTGAATCCTTGAGCACCCAAAAAATTTAATCAAATTATATACATAGATCAAAGACAGAAAAGCCTGGTCAGGAATGAAATACACTTTGCCTAGTCCTTTGTGTACACTTTGCCTAGCACTTGCCTATTAGTTTAGAATGATGGGGGGGATTAAAATGTTAGATGATTTAATGTTGAAAATGTCAGAAGATGCTGGGTGCTGGTAGCTCACACCTTTAATTCTAGCTACTTAGGAGGCTGAGATCTGAGGATGGTGGTTTGAAGCCAGCCTGGGCAGGAAAAGTCCATGAGACTTATTTCTAATAAACAATCAAATATGCCATGAATGGAGGTGTGGCTTAAGTGGTAGAGTGAGTACTGGCCTTGAGCAAAAGAAGCTCAGGTATAGTGCCCAGGTCCTGAGTTGAAGCCCCAGGACTGGCACAAAAGAAAAGAAGAAGAAGAAGAAGAAGAGGAGGAGGAGGAGGAAGAGGAAGAGGAAGAGGAAGAGAGGAAGAGGAAGAGGAAGAAGAAGAAGGAAAGAGAGAGTCAGAATGACAATAAACACTTAGAGCTAGAGCTATAGGTTTTAATCCTATTTTATATGCATATCATTTATATCCATAAGCTTAAACAAAGGGTAAATGATGAAAATGAAGTTGATAGAATTAGATACTCTAATTGCTTTGTGTTAGAATTAATATTCATAACTGGTAATGAAGGTGAGAGACAAGAAAGCTGACTCGACTGCCATATTGAGAGAATCAGATGCCTGATATTCTGTTATCACTGTTAGATTTAACTTTCATAATAAAACAAAATAATTTCTGATTGACTTGTTGAATGAAAGGAGAGAATGTAGGGTATAGAGGAACAGTCTGATTTTATAGATTTACTACTTTAGATTTGAATCTGGCTTCTATATGCCAATACTGCACTTGACTAATGATGCCCCTTGCAGTGCTGGTTATTTCAAGAGCCTCCGAATGTCTGTCTTGGGTCCAACAATTGCTTCATCTTTCTACTACTTCATTTCCTCAGAATTCCACTTGATCTTTGAAAAACAGCAAGGGCAGCTGGGCCCCTGGCTTGAAAGAAATGAGGCTTGGCCAGAAAGAAATCAAGCAAAGATTTGTGGTAATCATTAAAAATGTTATCTCATCCCACTAGAAGGAAGAGTCCATTTTTAATTATGAGAGAGCAGAAAAGCTTCCTACTGTAGATTTTTCTCCAAGTTAGGAGGTTACTTATGTTTTGTGATGTCTCATTTTTTGCCTTGCCCAGAAGTATAAAAACAGTGTCAGTGTTAGCTATGTTTCCACCTCATATCCTGGGCTGGATGCCATTGATGGTTGTGTGGACAGAGCCAGCCTGAAAGGGGAGTAGCCAGGCTCATTCTCCTCAAGAAGCAGCAAGTTCATTGGCTGACCCTGACATTGACTGATTGAGGATTCTTAGAGGCCTCTCTCCACTATCATCACATCCCTACCCCATTTATTCTCTACAACCTACACTTGGACATCATCACCCTGTCTGAAAGCTTTCTCTAGATCACCACACACATCCCTCCTTACTGCCACATTTGCTCTCTTGGTCACCCTGCTCTTAAAGTTCCTTCTTACTTCCTGACTCCTCCTTACTCATTTCTTCTTATGTTATGCTGATGTTTCTCCATTTACCTATGCTCTCTTTCTCACACTGCTTTCCTCACTGGGTAAGGTACCCAGTCCAAATCAGAACTCCAACTTCACCTAGCTTGTCGTCTTCCACTAATACTCAAACAAGACAGTATCTGAGCTGACTTAATTGTGGGTGCAAAGTCCTAGGATGGTGCCAGTGATCATCTCACCTGGGTTCCATACCTTTGTGTTGTTCTCTCCCTCCAAGAGTGAGCAGAACCTGTGGCTTGCTTCTAAACTACAGAAGATGGCCAAGGTGAAGGAAATAACAAACACAAGCAAGGCACCTGATCAGCTGTTTTGAGTTAATTAAAAGGGAAACTGCTGAGTGGGACTAAACTATTCCGAGGGGCCTTTCAATAGGTGGTCCATAAAAGAAGAGACTTGAAGCATGACAGACACTCCCCTGTTGATCTTGAAGAGCAAATGACAATGCTGTGAACTGCTTATGGAAAAGATAGTCTAGGAACAGAAAAGTTAGTCCTATAATTGCAAGGAATTAAGTTCTGCCAACAACTGAGATTGGCTTAGAAGACGCTGAATTCTATATGAGGAGAACATCTGCTCTGGCTGACACCTTCCTCATTGCCTACATAACCTGTTTTTCCTTTCTTCTCAGTTGGACTCAGGGCCTCACACTTGCTAGGCAAACTCTACCCCTTGAGCCATATTCCTTCCTAGCCTTTCTGCTTTAGTTCTTTTTCAAATAAGGTCTAGCATTTATGCCCAGGCCAATTTGGATTATAACCCTCCAATTTACCCTTCTTACATAGCTGGGATGACAGGTACACACCACCATATCCAGTTTTTTGCCCAGGCTGGATCAAACTATAACCTTCCATCTCAATCTGAGTGACGAAGATTGCAGACATGAACCACCATACCAGCATGTTGTTTTAACAGTGGGTGGTAATTTGTCTTGTAACAATAGAAAACCTACCCTTCTGTTGCTTTATTATCATCCGTTCAGGCCCAAACCTGTGACTGGTTCCACAATTTGCCATTTTTTTCTCCACTAATATCTGCTGAATTGAACTATATTCCTCCATTTTATCCAGATTCTTTATTAAATAAAGATTAGTAGAACATTGTTCTAGCTCTGCAATGGTGAATGAAGTAGGAATAGTTTCTGTCCTTACAGAAAAAAGTAGTTTAGTAGATAAGAGGAACATTAAACATGCAATTTTAAGGTGCTTTGAAAGAGTTCTGCCAAGGACTCTCATCTTGTCTAGCTAGAGAGGCATGAAGAAAAGGCCTTACTACTCCAGGCCTGAGTTACTGTGCTTGTCATCAAGTTTGTCTCCTTGCTTGATTCCTTTAGCATAGAATCACAAGGTTCCTCTTTTACAAAGTTTTTTAACTTGAAGTTTGACTCTGAGAACTCTCAATGACTCCTCATTACTCTTAACAGATGTAGTAAACATATTAATAAGGTTGTAATGAAGATCAATGGCACTTTAAGAACTAAAGATGTTCAAAGTCTACTCTGAAAACATTACAGGATGGAATAGGAGAAACCCTAGGTCTCCTTGGCACAGGCCGAAATTTTTTGAATAGAGACCTGGAAACACAACAGATCAAAGAAAGGTTGGACAAATGGGATTGCAT
>NW_012267299.1:6423761-6427238 GCF_000151885.1 Dipodomys ordii
GTGAAGGGTAAACAAAGGAGGAGGCTGCAATGCTTGGTAAGAAATGTACGCATTATCCTGCCCATGTAATTGTAACTCCTCTGTACAGCATGTTCACAAATAAAATAAAATTTAAATTAAAAAAAAAAGATGTTCAAAGTCTAGAAGATCTAGATGTATGGATCAAGAGGTAGAACATTTGTCTCACAAGAACAAGGTCCTGAGTTCAAACCCCAATATAGTTGATGGAAAGAGAAACAGAGACAGAGACTTGGATGAAGCCATAGAAATAATAGAAGCAGGACTGAATTCCTTGTGAGCCCATTCTGAACCAAATCCTCCTTTTACACTACTTCCTACTCTGTGATATTGTAAAACTATAAGAAATATTTCTGGTTAAGAGCAGAGTTTACAAATATTATTGATAAGTCAGGTATAGTTTCCCCCAAAAGACATTTAACTCATTTTCTGGCTTAATCTTGGGAACATTTTGATTAATCTATATGCTTAAAGTTAATCAAAAACCAGTATTTGGGTGCTATTTGAGCCTTACAGTCCTGTGACTATACAACTCGAGAACCCTGAATCCCCAACATACCAAAGAGAAATACAGCAATAAAAGATGCCTTTTGTAGAAGTTCATACAAGACCTAAAAGCAAGCCCCAACAAAGAATTTGAAACCATCAAAGCCGACCAACCAGAAGGAAAAGAAATGAAAAACAAACTAAAAAGTCTTGATAGTAGGTTAGACCATGCAGAAGATCGAATTTCAGGTATTGAAGACAGTCTAGATACTATAGAGAAAGAACATACAACCATCCAAGACAAATCCAAGAAATATGATAGATCTATTCAACACTTGGAAGACACCATCAGAAGGCCTAATCTGAGGATAATGGGTGTAGAGGAGCACCTAGAGACAGAAGTTAATGGTCTAGGAAATTTGTTTAGCAGGATCCTAGCAGAGAACTTCCCAAACATACAAAAAGATAGGCCTATTCAGATAAAAGAAGATTTTAGAACTCCAAATAGACCAGACCAGAATAAGACATCCCACCATCACATTATAATCCACAAAGGATCAGACCAAGGAAAAGATCCTTAAAGATTCATGCCAAAGGAAAAGATCCTTAAAGCTGTCAAGGAGAAAAGATCAATCACCTATAAAGGGAAACCAATTAGAATCACCTCAGATTTCTCAGCAGAGACAATCAAGGCAAGAAGAGCCTGGAGTGTTGTATGCTATGCCCTAAAGACAAACAACTATCAACCAAGAATACTGTACCCAGCTAAACTCTCCTTCATAACTGAAGGTCAAATAAAATCCTTCCATAGCAAAGAAAAATTGAAACAGTATATCTCCACCAAACCAGCCCTACAAAAGATTCTTAAAGATGTCCTACACATAGAAAACCAACAAGACCACAATAAAGGCCAAGAAACCACACCCAAACTGAGAATCCAAGAACCATAGGAAGAACCCAGTTGCCGCAGCCCCAAAGAAGGTGGATAAAATGGCAGGAACTCCCAAATACCTCTCAGTCCTATCTCACAACATTAACGGACTTAACTCTCTAATTAAGTGACATTGACTGACTACTTGGATTAAACAGCAAGATCCTTCTATCTGCCTTCAGGAGTCACATCTTGCCCTTAAAAACAAACACATTTTCAAAGTTAAAGCCTGGAACAAAATCTTCCAAGCAAACGGCCCCCATAAACAGGCGGGAGTTGCAATCCTAATATCAGATAAAATAGACTTCAAATTAAAATTGGTGAGAAGAGATAAAGAAGGTCGCTACATACTAATTAAAGGATCTCTCTTTCAGGAGGATATTACAATTCCAAATGTCTATTCACCAAACAACGAGCACCCAAATTTATCCAAGAAACACTACTTTCCCTCAAATCCCACATAGATCCAAAGACATTAATTGTTGGGAACTTTAACACACCACTTTCCCCACTAGATAGATCAACTCCGCAAAAACTCAACAGAGAAACCACAGATCTAAACAACTGCATAGACCAACTAGATTTAATAGACATCTACCTAATATTTCACCCAGCAGCATCAGAATACACGTTTTTCTCAGCAGTACATGGAACATTTTCCAAAATAGACCACATTTTAAGCCACAAAGCAAACTTGTCCAAATTCAGAAAACTGAAGTTATACGTTGCATTCTCTCAGACCACAAGGAAATAAAATTCGAACTCAACACCAAAAGCCACCGAAGAAACTCCTGTAACACATGGAGGCTGAACAACACACTGCTGAATCACAAGTGGGTTATGGAAGAGATTAGAAAGGAAATTCAAATGTTCATGATATTCAACAAAAATGAACACACAAATTATCAGCTCCTCTGGGACATAGCAAAGGCAGTACTCAGGGGCAAGTTTATAGCTCTGAGTTCCTACATCAACAAATTGGAGAGATCTGAAACCAACAATTTAATGAGACATCTGAGCCTCCTTGAAAAAGAGCAGCAAGATAAACCCCAATCCAGTAGACGGAAAGAAATAATTAAAATTAAATCAGAATTAAATGAATTAGAATCCAAAAAAACCATAGAAAGAATCACCAAAACAAAGAGTTGGTAATTCTAAAAACTTAACAAAATTGACAGACCCTTAGCAAATCTTATCAGAAAAAGAAGAGAATACACCCAAATAAATAAACTCTGAGATGAGAATGGAAACATCACCACAGAAACAACCAAGATTCAGAACAATATAAGGGAATACTTCTCAAAACTTTATGCTAATCAATTTGAGGACTTGGCAGAAATGGATCATTTCCTAGCAAATATTGACATGCTGAAACTAAACCAAGATGAGTTAAACCATCTAAACAGGCCCATATCAAGCATTGAAATAGAAACAGCAACAAGACACCTCCCATCTAAGAAAAGCCCAGGACCAGATGTTTTACAGCAGAATTCTACAAGACATTCAAAGCAGAGCTCACACAAATACTCCTCCAACTCTTCAATGAAATTGAAAGAGAAAGTTCACTACCGAACTCATTCTATGAAGCCATCATAACCCTCATCCTCAAACCAGGCAGGGACTCATCAAAGAAAGAGAACTATAGACCCATTTCTTTGATGAACATTGATGCAAAACTTCTCATTAAAATTTGGCCAATAAACTTCAAAAAATCATACACCACGATCAAACAGGATTCATTTCAGGGATGCAAAGCTGGTTCAAAATACGCAAATCAATTAACATAATTCATCACATCAACAGGAGCAAGGATAAGAACCACGTGGTTATCTAAATAGATGCAGAAAAAGCATTTGACAAGATCCAACACCCCTTTATGATGAAGGTTCTGGAAAAATTAGGAATACATGGAACATTCCTCAATACAATAAAGGCTGTATATGACAAACCTACAGCCAGCAATGGCTTTTCTGTATGCCAACAATGAGAAAAGTGTGGCTGAAATCAGGAAAGCAACTCCATTCGTAATAGCCCCACAAAAA
>NW_012267299.1:6429243-6463434 GCF_000151885.1 Dipodomys ordii
ACATGAAGAAATGCTCAACCTCTCTAGCCATAAAAGAAATGCAAATCAAAACAACATTGAGATACCAGCTCACTCCAGTTAAATGGCTAAAATCAAGAACTCTAATAACAGCAGATGCTGGAGGGGATGTGGACAGAAGGGAACCTTACTGTATTGTTGGTGGGAGTGTAAACTTATTCACCCAATTTGGAAAGCAGTATGGAGGTTCCTCAAAAGACTTCACATAGAGCTCCCCTATGACCCAGCCATCCCACTTTTGGGCATTTACCCAAATGTTCACAAACAAGACTACACTAAAGCTACCAGCATGACTATGTTTATTGCAGCATTATTTATATAGCTAAGATATGGAACCAACCCAGATGCCCCTCAGTAGATGAATGGATCAAGAAAATATGGTATATATACACAATGGAATTCTATGCCTCCATCAGAAAGAATGTCATTGTCCTATTTGTTAGGAAATGGAAAGACTTGGAAAAAAATTATATTAAGTGAAGTAAGCCAGGTCCAAAAAACATAGGTCCAATGGGTTCCCTTATTTGCAATAACTAGTGTATGTCTGAGAGAAGCAGAAAAGTTCAGATAACTTGATGTTAAGGAATTGAACTCTAAGATATGTATTCAAATGTTTTTCTTTCTTTCATGCGATTATTTCTAACATATTTATAAGATTATTTCTTTGTTGCTTTGTATGACCCTCCCCCATAGTATAACCCCTGCTTTCACTGTATTTGATTTCAGTATAATTTGTGGAGGGGAAGGGAAAAAACAAATCATTTAAATAGCAATACAGGTGGACCCATTGCAACAATGAGATGTACAAGTCATTATGTTGAAAACAAACTTTACAACTTTGGTGGGGGAGGAAGAGGATTGGGTGGGGGGGTTGGGGAGAGAAGGATGGGAAGGGATGGGAAGGGGAAACAAAGGAGGAGGCTACAATGCTTAATTAGAAATGTACTCATTATCTCGCCCATGTAATTGTAACCCCTCTGTACAATATTTTCACAATAAAAAATTAAAAATTAAAAAAGAAGGTGCCTTTGGTGCTCCTCCAGCTCCTTTTATAGGCCACACACTTGCCACTACTGTGGATTTTAACAAGGCACAGCTTCATCTCCAAAGAATCGCTTCTTTATTGGAAACTTTGCTACCCAACCTCTACACTTAGAGAAACCATCAGTGCAAATGATTGGATCCATTTGCCTCAAGGTGAGACAAATTCTGTGATGCAGTTCACTCTCTAGGGCTTTTATGTAGGATCCACCAGAACTAATGTGCTTCCCTCATGCCCATCTCCCCAGAACAGTCTCAAACCAATCTCTTGATAAGGAATGTCCACCTTAAGCACTGTTTCTAATAAACCTATCATTAAACAGTGAGCTTCCTTAAAGATTTCCTGGTCTTCTCCGATGAACCACCAAAGGAGTTTCATCAATGTCTACTACCAGTTTGTCAGAGCAGCCTCATGATCGCCATTGCTTTCTTTCCCATTCAGATAGTGTTGTTACTGCCCAGGAATCTCGTTGGTTGAATAAACCCTGTTGTGGGTTTTACTGGATACCTCTGAAGACAACGAGGGCCATACTAAGGATGCTGGTTTAGGAGGTTCCTCAAGCTGCCAGTCTCCACCTACATTTTCTACCTGCTCATGTAGGCCCCACAACAGCTTATGCTTAATGTTTCCAGAGCTCTGCTTTCTGGCTTTTATTTCTCTAGTCCTAAAGGATCAAGCCCACTTCTAGGGGAAGCTGTCCTGGCTAGTATCATCCTTTCAGAATCGTCTTGTAGCCCATTGTAGGAGTTAGAATCTTTTCTGACAAAATAGTTGCTTGATATCAGCACCACCATACAAGAAACTATTTTAGTTAAGCCATATCCTGTTATAAGAATTGTTTTTTTATAGGCAAGGCTCAAAGTGTAGAGCACCAGCTGAGTAAGTTCAGGCAGGTGTCCTGGTATTGGTTGATTCCTCAGATAAACCTTGAACCCCTTTCAAACTAGCCAATTGTGCAAGACTGTGAACTCATCTGAATGGGGGGGGCAGTGCCACATTAGGGATCAAACGTGGCCAGAATGCCTGCCCAGTGTGCTTGCTTACTTGGTTTCCTGTCAGTAGCACACCCTTGTGCAGAAGCAAAATCTTACCTTGCTGAGTTCCTCCTGAGTGGTTTTTATTCCTGTAAGACACCACAGTAACTCAAGGCATTTCCAACACTATGACCCAACCAAAACATTATTCTGATGCTAGATGGAAACCAAAGCCCCATGGAAGGGAGGAAGTGCCATCTACTAGTGTCTTCTAGCACTCAGCTCAGCCAGCCAGAATTTGTTTTAAATTTGTTTTTTATTTTAAGCCTATATCAGGGAAACCTCCTTCCTGAAACTATTCTGGAAAGAGAAGTTCCGTAAAGAAGAACAGATTCAACCTGCTTTTGAGACACTCTCAATTCACGAAAGTTATGAAAATGTTCTCAAGGAAACTTCCAAAATATAATTTTTCTATGTATTACACAAGTTTGTTTGGTTTTAAATAAGGAACTTCTAGAATAAAATCCAGGATGATCAGTATTACTTTTTCATGGAGATTTAAAGCTTACAATGGTATTTTCTTTAGAATTTTATTTACAGAAAGCATCTCTCTACCCATTATCTAGTTCTACCATTAACATTTTATTTGCTTTATCATGTATCTATGTCTGTCCAACTATCCATCAACTGTTTTGCAATCTTTTCTTAAAAAAAGACTTTCTATCTTGGTTTAGAATAAGAAAATATCACATATTTTGAAGTCCAAATGAAAACAAATTCTACTGTTATCTCATTAACAATAAAAATATTGGAAGTGAAATCTGTTATGGTCTTAAGAGGCTGTAACTAACAGAGTGTCTTGGTAAGGGAATTTTAAATTATCTCTAGAAAACACTTTTTTTTAGAAACACAGTGAGTTAAGTAGTTGTAGAATATGTAGAAGATTGAGTAGTAGGCCAGACAAAGGTTTAGGTAATAGTTCCTTAAATCCCTAGTCTGGTTATAAATGTGGGAAGATACTTTTACTAATCAGTGAATAAATGTGCTTATTCATTAATACTGGCATATTAGATCAGAAACTGAACTTCAGTTACAACATTAAAGCAGTAAATGGAACCATCTATTTTAGTACAATGATATACAAAGATCTCTATCACCTCATTATCATTTACATGTATGTGAGCTGATCACCTCAAAATGTCCAGTTAGAAGCAATATAGCATCCATTCTGTGATACCATTTTTGGTAGACCACCAAGAAAAAAAATGCAAAAAATAGACAAAAACTTGCTTTCATTCTCATAAAAGTAAAACTTGAGTAAGTTGGCACATATAAGATAATTTTATGGTTTTGATGAAAATAACAGGTAGTACAAATAAAGATTTGACTAAGTTTTTATGGACAAAAATGACTAGTTCTTAAGAATGCTATATGAGGATGGCAGTGGTGCTAAAGATGGAATCCTTACATAAAAGCAGACAGAGGAGGTAGAGCAGTCTAACCAAAAAACAAATTTGTTGATGAGGGATATCTATGAGATTTAGAAAATAAGAAGGTGGGGACGACCCCTCAATGACCACAGCTCTGTCTAGTATCAACATCTGTGCAGGATAAAGCTGAGGGACATGATAGGCAATTGCCAAATAAGAGAACAGAAAATAAATCTCAGAATTGCCTACAGGCACTCACTGAAATCAGAGCTGGCCAACTAGAAGACAGCAACCCTAACCCACAGAATTTTATCTACTCCAGTAGTGGATGAATGCTAGATGTTTCACAATCACATACAAAATCACATACAAAGAGGTTAGGTTCTATGAACTTTTTTTTTGCCAGTCTTAGGACTTGAACTCAGGGCCAGGGCACTGTCCTTGAGCTTCTTTCACTCAAGGCTAGCACTCTACCACTTGGTCATAGTGCCATTTCTGGCCTTTTCTGTTTATGTGGTACTGAGGAATGAAACCCAGGGTTTCAAGCATACAAGGCAAGCACTCTACCGTTGAGCCACATTCCCAGCCCCAGGTTCTATGAACCTTTGACTGTGATCCACAAGTCTCCCTACAGGCCTGAGTCCCACCTTAGCAAAAATGGCTGATAGTGATTCAAACAAGAAAGAGGCTTCAGAAAAAAACAAATCGTTTGACTAGGGATACAGGTGGACCCGTTGCAACAATGAGATGTACAAGTCGTTATGTCGAAAAAACGAACTTTACAACTTTGGTGGGGGGGAGGGGAGTATCAGGCAGGGGCGGGGGAGGATGGGAAGGGATGGGAAGGGGAAACAAAGGAGGAGGCAACAATGCTTGATAAGAAATGTACTCGTTATCTTGCCCATGTAATTGTAACCCCTCTGTACGGTATTCTCACAATTAAAAAAGTACTTAAAAAATTGAGCCGGGTGCCAGTGGCTCATGCCTGTAATCCTAGCTACTCAGGAGGCTGAGATCTGAGGATCGAGGTTCAAAGCCAGCCTGGGCAGGAAAGTCTGGGAGACTCTTATTTCCAATAAACCACTTGAAAACCAGAAGTGACGCTGTGGCTCAAGCGGTAGTGGGATCGTCTTGAGCTGAAGAGCGCAGGGATAGTGCCCAAGCCCAGAATTCAAGCCCCACGACCCACCCCCCGCCCCCCAAAAAATGAGAGAAGAAAACAAAACCAGAAAATTTAAGAACATAGTCACCATATGATATTAATACCACATAACATCAAGAGTAGCTATGTGAACCTAGAAAGTCTACATGAATCAACCTCTTCCCAAAAGTTAAGGAAGACAAATTTCACATAAAAATAAGCAATGGAAGGGATGACCCTGTTCAAGATGCACTGTATACATAAATGGACATTCTAAATTATAATCCCCTTACATAACCATTTGTAGATGAAAAATAAAACTTTTAAAAAGCAACACAAAAGTTCTAAAGTCAAACTCATGCTGAGTTACATAAAAATTAGAATAAAGAAGAGAATATTATTCCTTTGAGAGAATGTCCAGAAAAGACATTGCCATGCAACAACCAACTCCTTTCAGAGTGATCTAAAGGACATAAAGAAAATAACAGTAGAACGACATAAATCAAAATTAGAAAAATGAGGTAATAAAAAGAAAAATAAAATTTAAAATGAAGGCTAACCCAGTAAAAGCATAGAATAAATAAATGTAAAAAGGATTTTTTTTTAATGAAAAGTAAAAAAAGAAGCCAAGTATGGTGGTGGACATCTGTAACCCAGGGAGCGAAGGTAATAGGATCTTGATTTCAAAGCCAGCCTGGGATTATATAAGAAGACCCATCCTCAGAAACAACAACAAAATCCTAGTGGATACAAACATTTGAAACTATATTTTAAACTTGATAATATTTAACTAAAAAGAACAGAATATCTGGATATCTGGTCCAAATAAGTAGAAAATTCAATTATAGGAGTTGTGGGTTTTGTTTTTGTTTTTTTCATTTTGGTTGTAGTGGGGAGTGAACCCAGGGCCTTGTGCTTGCTACACTGGCATTCTACCACTTAAGCCATACCTCCAGAAAGTAAAGAAAGTAACAAGAAGAGGCAGTCAAGACACACCCTTCAAATACATGCCCTTTGGAACCTTCTTCCTGTAGCTAGGATCCACCTACCACAGTTTGGCCAACTCTCATTGATACTATCATATTATAAATCTATCAAAGGATGAATCCACTGATTGAGTCACAACCCTCAAAGCCCTTCTTTCACCTTGAGTGAAAGGGCTGCTAATGCCTATCCCATCTAAGGGCAAATGGCCTTTTAACCAAGTACTGTTTATTTCTAAAAAACAAAATATTATTAAGCAGGTGGAAATGGAAGGCCCACGATTGACAGAAGGGGAAGGGAAGAGATCTGGCCTCTTAGATCAAAAACAAGGTGGTCTTGAGAACTAGCTAAAGGACGACTGCTCAAAGAAAAACAGCCCAAGGGGGAACATTTAATTTGGATCATGTAATTGATTCAATGCTGTCACTGAATATTAAGAACACACTGCTACAAATGTACAGATGACCTCTTTTTAGAAACAAGATACTTTAGAATACAATGCTATTTCCCCTATTTGCTGCTTGGAAAAGTAAAAGTTGTATGAGTTTATTCTGGTGGTGAAGGTCAGACTTACGAAGCAACTGTAGGCTTCCCAAATCTTGAGTCTAAGTAGAGACGTTTCTAAATCACTAAGAAGTGACATCATTGTTTCCCTAGTTACCTAATGTGGAGGCAGAAATGAATAAGCTAGATATAAATGCAATATCTAATGGGGTGGGAGTGTTATAACTTTTTATGGCCATAAGATCTGTAATTCCTGTAACTTAAAATGTGGTCACTCAAAACATGTAACCAAAAACTTTATGGGGTCTGTAGACTCATTGCTTAGGGAATTGGTAAAATATGTCCCACATTCATTTACTTTGGTGGGAGTGACTATAACTGGCTCACTGGCTATACCTAAACTCTTGAATTAGGGCTTTGTGGATATGTCAACACAAAAATATACACATATTTTGTATTTTACAACAAGTATCTAGTAAATATTACAAGACTTTTAAAATATAGGTGGACTTATTTATATTATACACATAATTCATTCTCATTAGCTAAATGATTCTTGTTAATGCACACTGAAAAACAGAAACAATCCTGTTCCTACTTTGAAATGCAACTGGACTTCACTTTTTTTCTGTGCTTAGTGTAATATGTAACTATCTAGTTCTTTTTTTTAAAGTAGCTGACAGTTATCATACCAATTTTTTAAGGTAAGGTAGAAATCTATTACTATTTTAAAGTTGGCAAAACTAAAGAATATCAAGTATAGTATCAATATTCAATATCAGTATCAACTAAAGAATATCAATATCCAAGTAAACTTTGACTTCATGGCTATTATAAATACTTTTGTTTCAGACCAGAAGTAAGATCAATGGCCAAAGAAGATGTCCTGTGATCAGTGCCTCACCCTCATGTCTAGGATCTGGAGAGTTACAGTTGAATGACTGCCAAGCTTGATACACATTAACTAGAAGATAAAAGCATAACTGTTTATGGCTAACAGACACCATACCAAAAATTCAGCCTAATAGCCATTCATCATGTCTGAACAAAAGAATATCTGCTGCCAGAAATGGGATCTGTTTTGCAATTTTGCAAAAATCCTCATCTTTTACAGTGTTTACCTAGTAATAAGTTTTTTGATTATTTTTATGGAACTTTTCCTTTTAATCAGAAGGGTATCTTAGCCATCCTTTCTGCTCATGATTTCCCAATAAAAGTTTAACCTCTTTTTAGAACTTTAGGACTGTGTACTGTAGCCATTAATCTAATAAAAAATCCAGGTGGATGAACAACACAGCTTTTTTAAAATTAAAAAAGGCAAAAGAATCAGAAGAACTGGTTAAAATAATAGATCAACTGATTGGCTACGTTTCAGGCAAAACAATTTTCAGGCACAAGTTTCCATTGTTTTACATAATATGTTTCCTTTTAGTTATTTCTGATAGTACTTTAATGTAATTTTACGGAATTCACAGCTTTTTATAGCAGGTAAAAGTTAAACAGCTTTAACAACATAATTATAAACATCAATTTCATTTTTCTCTCTCAATCCCATTACCATACTTCCAGGCTATCAATATGAACTCATTGTAGATCTTCTTAGTTCTAGTTACTATAATCATTTGTGACATCTTGACTTTTCTATTTTAGGCATTGCATGTTGATCTCCCAATAAAAATATGAGGATTTAGTCATCACTTACTTCCTATTCCTCCACATAAACTCATTTATTATTTCAATATTGGAATTTGAACTCAGGCACCCTGCTTGCTAGCTTAAAGCTCTACCACTAAACCATGCCTCCAGCCCTACTTTTCACTCTTTTCTTTTTAGTATAGGGTCCCACTTCCTGTCTGGGCACATATCTGGACTGTTATCTGTCTACATTAGGCTTACTATGGTTGGTGAGATCACAGTCTCCCACACTTTTTTCACATTTGTGAAATAGATCACTATTTTTTTTACTTGAATTTCTTAAATGCTATTCATTCCTGTGCTGCACAGTATACTCTAATTACACTTCCTTTCCTGTTTATTTCTTCTTCTTTTTTTAATATAACCTCATGTATACAGGTTTAGATTTAAATTAATTATAACTTATGAAATATATACATGTAGTTTTTTTACTTTGTTTTAGCTGTTCTTAATAATAATTCATTTAGTTCTCTGAACTGAACTGATACCTGAAGTAAAAACCAGAGATTTAAAAATAACCTTCATTTAACCATCTTCTCCATTTTCTTATACTTCTTTTTATAGTTTTGCTTTATCCAGAATCTCATCAGATATCAGATCTCTTGGACTTGTCTTCTGATTTTCTTATTCTTTATCTCCTGTTTTCCATGTTTACTTTTCAGATTTCCTGAGCTATTTCTTAAATTCTACTTTCTAGTTATCTCCTACTTTATTGTCTAAACTCTTTTTGTATTTGCTATCAAAATTTAGCTTATTAAAGTGTACTTTGGTGCCTTTTTTATTTTTTAAGTACCAGTTTCAGACTGGTGCCAATAGCTCATGCCTGTAATCCTAGCTACTCAGGAGGGTGAAATCTGAGGATCGCGGTTTGAAGCCAGCCCAGGAAGAAAAGACCCTGTGAGACTCTTAGCTCCGATTAACTACCAGAAAACCAGAAGTAGCATTGTAGCTCAAGTGGTGGAGCACTAGCCTTGAGCCCAAAGAGGCTCAGGGACAGAGCTCAAGCCCTGAGTTCAAGACCTACAACCGACAAAAAAAGAAAAAAGTAACAGTTATCTGGTTTTCTAAAATATAAAAGCTTCTCTTATGTTCTTTGACTATATTAATGGTGGTTGGCAGTTCCCTGAAGCATCTGTTTCCTCCAAGTGTATTTGGGTTTCAGTCATATCGGAGACTTTCCTTGCTCTTCTGATATTCCCTGGCTGTTAGGCTCAAACCAAAATTGTCCACCAGTAAGCTGATTAGAAACTCTGTGCATGTAGCTTGTTGAATATAGCTTGTTGACTGTAGCCTTCACTATATATATGGCAATCTAGCTGAGCCTATCCCTCCGGGACTTTCCAATGTCAGGATCTTAGTTTCTATCCCTTGGGGAGAGCCTCATGTCAGGATCTTACTTTGTTTTTCTCCCCCAGAAAAGATTTCTATTTTTCTGCCAGGAGCATGTTGGTTTGACAGCCAACAGTCTGGGAGCTGAGAGGGTCAGGGGCAGTTGCTGTGCAAAGTGGGAAAGGGATAAAAGAATAATTGCTTCATTAACACACTGTCAGAGAAGCCTTAACCTCATCTTCACCCTCACTTTCCAGAGATCCCTGAGTCTGGGGGGATTTTGTAATGTAAATTGAGTTTCCCTTCAGCTCTCCTCACTGCCTTTTTAGGCTTCTCTCTCCAGTCTGCTGTCAGTGCCTATATGCTTCCCAGCCTCTAGTTTTGAGACCTTATCTTCTGTCCTAGGCTCTGTTTCAGTTTATGCTTTAGTCTTTACCTGGAAATTCAAATTAAGCTTTTTACAGGGTTGTCAGATTAAGTCAACAAGCACATATTGAGCACCTTTATGTGAGGGGTTCACAAACTATTTACAACATGAATGGATTCATGGAGTTTTTGACTGTTTTTATATGCTGTACTGGAATGATGGATGTTTCTCTAGCTTCTATTGTTCTCATAACCACTGGGGAACTTTAGCTCCTTACAATGTCCTTTGTTTATTCTTTTATCCCCACGGTACCATTAATTCTTTTTCTCATCTTCTATTAACCAGAAATCATCTTTCCTCATCTTTTCCTTTTAGATTTAAGTATAAAACCTATTTCTGAGTCTGTGTCTTTTTTCTACATAAAAATGCCTTCACCAATCTTCAATAAGGAGAGGGGACTTTAAACTCCAGCTAGTAAGAAAAATTACTGCCAATTTGTATTCAAGCTTAAGAATGGATTACCCTCCCCAGTAGGACTGGGCAGTGCCATGATTCTTCCTATGTCACAGAGCTGGCAAGAGAAATTCAGAGCTATCATGATTAATCACTTTATATATTAAAAATGGTTATTATTTTCCAGTGCCCACTGTGTTGCAAGCACTGTACTAGGAATTTCATAGGTGTCAGGCAGTATTGTTTTCTGGAGGCAGAGTGTCTGGATTATACCTCCCAGTTATTAGATATAGGACCTTGAATGTCTTTGTGCTATGTTTCTTTATGTTTCTTATCTGTAAAATAAAATAAAAACGCTTCCCTCCAATCACAGAAGAGGAGGATAACAATAAGATGAACGGCAAGCACCATGTATTTCTATCTTATTGTTTACTATTATTTTTTTATTAGTATTCTACTTTTCAGTCCAGAGAAGTTAGTTTGTCCATAGCTGGACAGTTAGTGAACAGTAGAGCCAGAAACGCAAACAGGCAATTCTAATAACACCTTTTCCTGAGTGTCAATGTAGCACACATCCATTAAAAAATAGAGAGGTTTTAAAGCCTTATCAATTAGATATTAGTTGCCAGTTATGCATGGGTACATGGGAGTTTAAATGAAATAAAACACTCAGTTGGCTGGAACCATTTAACAAATGGATGAGAAGAAATATGAGGAGGATAGTCATGTGTGATGATGGAAGTGGGGGAGGGTGGAGGGGGCTGTGAGGGTGGGAATGGAACAGTTTGAAGAAGAGGCCAGAGAGGATGAGAGCATTTATGCAAGGAAGGGGGCAGCAGTAGCCAAGAGTGCTATTTACATATAGGGATAAATATCAAATAAAGAAATACCTGAAAGATAATGGGAGAGGGGCTTCTCATCATCAGAACAGCGACTTGAAATATTACAGGAAGGAAACTAAAATAGATTTTGTGGCATTTGATTGGAATTGAGGATATTGGTATGAACTGTATATGTGTTTAAAAAAAAAGGACATAGTGGTTTATAATCTTCGCATGAAGAATATTCCAAGCCCAGATGGCTTCAGGGTAAATTCTCCCCAACACTTAATGAAGACATAATAACAATTTTATTCAAGTCTGCCAAAAAAAGAGGAGGAAATAGTTCCCAGCTCATTCTCTGAGGCTAACATTACCATGAATGATACCAAATACCAGACAAAGAGATTACAACAAAAGACAAGTGTAAGCCAATATTCCTCACGTACATGGATGCAGAAATTGTAAACAAAAATTCATCACATCAAATCTATGTATGTTAAAAGTAGTATTTCATAACTAAGTGGGATTTATCATACGAATGTAGCCTTGGCTTAGCATTAGAAAATCAATGGAATTCATCCAGCTAACAAACTGAAAAACTTATGATTATCTCAATAGATGCAAAAAAGATGCTTGACAGAATTCAGCAGAGATTCTGCTCTACTTTGCCAAGGGCAATCTCTCCTGAGAAGCATAACTTCAGGAAGAGGAACAGAGATGACTGTGTTCTATCCTTGAAGATATTCAAAGCAGAGATTCTGCTGCTGAAACGTAAATTCTTCCTTTGGGTGACCTCTCACCAAATACATTAGGCTATCACATAACACAGTGTTCCCCAAACTCTCTTCCTTGGAACACTATTAATCTCTTGAAACATAAAGGCCTTTTTGGGACATCAAGATGCACAACAACATACACAGAGTTCCTAATTACAGGGAAAAATATGTCCAAGAACGTTTTTGTTCATGTCAGTTTCTCAGTTTCAATATTCTAAAAGGGAAGACTCTTGAGTCTTGATTCACACATCTATTCCTATATATATATATATATATATATATATATAATAAATATATATTAACTAATAAGTATTGGAAAATGGTATGGAATAAAGAGTCCAGTATAATATCATAGAAGGGTGCATGTTCCCTATTCGACCTGCTGCTAGTATAATCTTTTGTAAATATCACTTCCATCAAAGTGTTTTTCTGATTGAGAAACTTCTTACCCCATCATGGGAATTGGGAATTTGGCAACTTTTCTAATTCTTTTCTTTTTGTGCAGGTTCCTGGGGCTTAAACTTGTGGCTTGGGTATTGTCCCTGAGCTTTTTTTGCTCAAGGCTAGCGTTTTACTACTTGAGCCACAGTTTCACTTCTGGCTTTTTTTGAGAAGTTAATTGGAGATAAGAGTCTCACTGGCTTTCCTGACTGGGCTGACTTGAACTGCAATCCTCAGATCTCAGCCTCCTGAGTAGCTAAAATTACAGGCATGAGCCACCAGCGCCTGACTTAATTCTTTGATTTTGATATTGCTATATTCTCAAAAGAATCTAAAATGTTCTTTACAGATTAGTAAAAACATGATGTTGTCAAGAAAATATTTAAAAATCACAAAAGACATCAATCATATAGATACTGCCAGTTGAAGGGGGCTTTTCTAAATATACCAAGAGAAAACTATGTAGTGAAAATTCTTTTTTAGTGTCTGCTAAAACAGTGTTTCTTTCTATAAACATGGAAAACATATTAAAGAGAATTGTGCTCTGTGAGAAGTGAGTCTATAAAGAAGCTGGGCATAGGGTCATAAAGCTACCACAGAAAAACAAAATAAAAGGGAAATCAAGCTAAAGCATTTCCCTTTTGTCTTTCCAGGGCTTGAGGGACTTAGGCTTTGTGCAAAGCACTGTGTCTGGGAAGTGAATAGTTTAAATAAGGTAGTAATATATTTTAAGAGCACCTTTTGAAAGTTACAGTCCCTAAGGAAGATAAGCCATAAGAATCTTTTCATTGTAGGAAAGAACCCAAACACACTTGTATAACAAAAGCACAAAATAAATCATGGTGTGGGGTAATAATGCTGCATTCACATAAAGCACTGTTCTCTCCCAACCTGACCTTGCATAAGTAATTTTTCAGCTAAAAATTCCTTTTCTTCAACACCTGGAATAGTTCTTGGATGAATTACAAAATACCATGTTAGCTGCATTAGGCCAATGGTCATTTAATTCAAACAGGAACAAGACTTCAGCTAACCCAGAATGGTATAACAAAACAGTATTTTGATTCTTCCTCTGCACATTTAGAATAAAGCCCATAAAAAAAGAAAATACGAAAATAAATTTGTCATGACCTTGCCTTATAGAGCAAAATCTGGCCAACTCCTGTATATGCTCTGAAGCACATACAGGTCCATCAGAAAGAATGAGCTTGCTCATTACTAAGATTAGTACCTTATCTATTCAAAAAGGAAATGGAAGGCCCAAACTGCAATTCAAGAAGGCCTTGTAAATACATGAGTATTATTTATTCTTAGGACATGTAGAGAAGCGTGCACAAGAAAAATCAAGGAGAAATAGTATTATCTTGATTCGCCCAAACTGTTATTTTGTTTCAAGAAAGAGGGTTTCCAAACAGACCAAGTTTTAATTTAAATTTTTAGGAGGAAGAAACAAAGTCCTGGATATCTGAGAAATTTATATCCATTTATACAAGCAATACCAAAGTATCAAAGAAATGCTTGTGTAGTTGGGATGTAACATCTGCCTAGCATCTCCATGGTCACTATGAAGTATATAAAGGAATGTAAGATACAGTCTTGTTCTTGGAGGGCCACTCATCTTGTTATTTTTAGAATTTTGGAAATAATACCAGAGGGTTTAAAATCTAAAAATAAACTTTATTTTCTTGATGAAATCTATTTGCAGTTATTAATCGTAACTTCAGATATTCTACTTTTTATTTATGGAAATGGCCATCTCTGTGTATATATAGCATCTGCTATTTTAAAATAACTACAGAATGTTTTTCCTCATTAGATTTCTGGCTCACAAAAATTTTATTTAGAAAAAGATCGTTTCATTGACCTCTATTATATCGTTAATTTTATTAACTATGTCCAACAGAAATGCAAGCCTATGTGTACCAAGAGATTGATAGCATAAGAATATTCATATGACATTATTTTGTAGTAGGTGCAAACTACAAACAACCCAGATATCTAGCATAGTAGATGAATAGGTTTGGTGCATTTATACCACAGAATACTATAAGGTAAAGATTAATAAACAAATCGCTTCTTATTCTACAATATGGATAACACAGGGAAGATGATAAAAGATAGCATATTAAGTACAGATCTTCTGTCTAAAATTCCAAGGTATGAAATACTATATGAATGCATATGGTGCATATGCATACATATTCAAGCTGTAAAATCATAAAGAAAAGGCAAGAAGGAGACTGAGATGGAGAAGGAGGAAAGACAAATTAGAAATCTTGTTCTTCCCCTTCATTTTCCCCCTCCCTTCTCCCTCCTTCTTCTGGCTCCTCCACCACCTCCTCCTTCTATCTCTTTTACTTACCATGTGTGGCAATCAGAAGAGGTTTCATTCTTACCCCATTTGTAGACTATACGTGTCACACATGATCACCTTTACATATGTGATAGTTCACATTAAAATACCCTTAGAAACATCAAAGATTACTAGACTTAACATTACAAGCATACATATTCATGTGTGTATAATATACACACAATTTAATTCTTTTCAAAAGCAAAACAACAACAACAACAATTCTATATTAGATTTCTCTTGTTCTCTTCTGTCAAATATATATTAAGAGTTCAAATTTACTTAAAAACTAAGGAGATAAAGGCTTAGAAGTACACCAAAAATACTATTCTGAGCCAGACACTATTCCTGTCATCCTTGGTACTCAGGAGATTGAAATACAGAGGAATGCAATCCAAAGCCAGCCTGGGCAGAAAATTCTGTAAGATCCCATCTCTAAAATACCCAGCAAAAAACTGGCTGGAGGCATGGCTAAGTGATGGAGTGCCAGCTTCTCAAGCAAGCCCAAAGAAAAACCAAGTACTGAGTTTAAACCATATTACTGGCAAAAAGAAAAGTACCCTGCCCAAGGGCAGGGCTGGGTAGTTGAGGAGAACAAACCACAGCTATGCTCTTATAACCATGAAGTAACAGCCTTGTCTGGATCAGTGGTTTCCAAGCATGTCTACACAGGGGAATCACTGGGAAGTTAGCACACTCCTGATGCATGTGGCCCAGCCCCAGAAATAGTTGCTTTAATTGGTCTGGTGAATGGCCTGGGATTTAAAATTTTAGAGATCTCCAGGTGATTCTAATGTGCAGACAAGTTTGGGAACAACTGGTTTATACTCATATTTTTGACAAATTAGGTTCATATCAACTTTTGCATACTTTCTATATTAGTCTCATGCCATTTTGGGAAATCTAAGAAAGAACTATTTGTTCTAGAATATTCCCATAACTGTAAATCCAGGGAGGTAAACCAAGATCCCAAAGCAAAACTACAACATAATTGAATTATGTATCAATGTCAAAAGGAGATAAAAGTAGGAAGAATAAAGAAAAAGCTGGATTTCAGTTTCTTCATGACAAGAATTATTTTTTTCTTTTTAATTTTAAAGCCATACCATCCTTAAACCAGTTGAGACAAAAAAGAGGGAAACATCATCTACAACATTTTTATTTGCATTTAAGAAAAGACCTGGATTTGTACCATCTTTCCACCTTATCCAGTGGAGCAGGGGCTGCTGTTAAAAGGAGGAAGAAGGAACTGGATGCTCTATATAAATAAACTTTCTTATTAGCAGGAATCAAAATGACTTATAAGCAGCCGGTTGAACTACAGGTTTGATGTCAAGGCCTTTCAATCCTTCACTTTCACAGTCAGATCTAATTATTTTTTCCTCTGTTCTCTTCCTCTTGTGGGGGACAAGAGCTACCAAGACTAAAAAAATAGTTTTTGAAGTTTGAAACCATCAGTTTATCAAAAGCAAACAACGGGGATACTAGATACTTTGCCCTGCTTAAAAACAAAAAGATCAAGTCTTACAACAGGTGAGCAGATTGAAACTGGAAAGCATACATTTCTATGTTAGAGATTCACAATAAGAACATATAGCTTCACTGATAAATGACCTGACATGTCAAACAGACTGGAGAGCTGTGCTGAAATGTGCTGTTCATTTGAAATAAAAACAATGACCAGATCATAATAAAGATATGAGGTGAGAGTGTATGGTAGCCAGGGGACAAAAACCAGCAGTGGAAGACATCACCTGTGGTACAATTTTTAAAAATCTGTTTAGTTTAATGAAATATAATATGTTCTAAGAAGGAGGACATCTGTACATCTGTAATTCTAGCACTGCAACAGGAGGATCGCTAACAAGACACTAACTCAAAATGTCCTTTTTAAAAAGGACGTTTCCTATGGAAAGCCAACTACAAATCAGTAAAACACACACAGAGAAACCAGAAGTCTTATTCTAGATATTCCTAAATAGGCCATATCAGATGTGCTCTTTCTGATAAGTAATCCTGGCAATTTGGATTCATTTCAAGGGCCAGTTTAACCAGTTGTTTATTCTGAAGCTTTAAATGCAAGAGATCTGAAACTGAGCTAGTTTCCCTATGCCTCTGAGTTTTGTTTCTGCCCAATTTCCTGCCTGTTATAGTCTTTCATCAACAGGCTCATACTGGAACATGAGCTAGATCCTGGAAGTCAGCATCAGT
This sequence comes from Dipodomys ordii, assembly GCF_000151885.1. Lineage (NCBI taxonomy): Eukaryota > Metazoa > Chordata > Mammalia > Rodentia > Heteromyidae > Dipodomys > Dipodomys ordii. Next base: position 6,445,783 of record NW_012267299.1, read on the forward strand.
CCTATCCCGACTCCTATCCTTGTACATCCTGAATAACAAATCAATCCTGGGCTTTGCATCACTTTCTCTACCAACATAGCTACATTATCTTTCATGTCTAGACTACTGCACTTCCTGCTTAGTGGGTTTCTATATCCATCGTTTGATGTCAAGAGTCTTCTATCCTGTTGGAGTTTCTTCTGCCCTCTCACTCAAATTATTACATATACTATCTTCCTGCTTATTCTCTAACATCCCTGTACTTTAACTCTTGCTATTCTTTGGCCTGGAATATTTCTTTCCCTGTGTTTTCCTTTACTTTTTGTGTCAGTGCTGGAGTTTGACTTGAGGGTCTTATATTCTTCTTGTTTGGCTTTCTTGCTATGGACTGGTGCTCCACTTCTTGAGCCACACTTCCAGTTACAGTTGTTTTGTTTTTGACTGGTTAATTAGAGATAGAATCACTTGGGATGTTCTGCCTAGATTGGCTTTCAAAAAGTGCCCCTCCAGGTCTCAGCCTCCTGACTATGCTAGGATTATAAGAATAGCCACTAGCACCTGGCTTCCCAATAGTCACGTGAACTAGCTTTTATATTTAACCTAACACTCGGCCTAGCATTTCTCTTTCAAATCGTTTCTAATTTTATCAGGCTGAACAAAGGGCTTTCCTCTTTTGTGCTTATATAACCTTGTACCTAACTCTATTGGAACATGAGCCATATTGTTGTCGCTTTTCTTCACATTAGTCTCCTTATCTAGAAAGTAAAAAGGTAGGATGAGTACCATACCTTATCCATGTTATTGCGTCCATACCTGGCACTCAGAAAGGGCTTAACAAATTTTCCTGTGCTTAACCTGTTATGCTTCATCTGCCTACTGGAATTACCCGGGGAACTTTTGAAACTACTGAGACTGGAACTCACCCCAGAACAACTTAAATTTCTGGAATGACCCCCAGGACTTCCCAGGTGATTCTAATTTACTGTAAGGGTTAAAATCCACATGGAAATCATGTGTCTGGAAGTGCTATTGAAGCTGTAACAAGAATATGGGAAGTTTGAGAGTGTTTTGTGATTGTTTTTAAAGGACATATTGGTTATCTGGTTGAGTAATTACTCCAAAACTTAGCAGCTTAAAAATAACTCAACTCACAGTCTCAGGAATCGCACAGTTTGGCAGAGTCCCCGCACCAGGGTTTCTCACAAGTCTGTGGAGGTTTGTTTGTTTTGTTTTGTTTTTTTCTGTGGAGGGGAGGTGACAAGAGAGAGAGGCTACCAGGGCTTGAACTCAGGGCCTCATACTTGTTTGGCTTGCTCAGCTGACATTCTACCATTTGAGCTACACCTCCAGCTTGCCTTTTTGGTAGGTATTTTGGACTTTCTGCCTAATGACAGGAGGATGTTTGTTCAAACTTACTCATTCTCATTGGCAGTCTTCATTTCCTCATTGAATGTTGGCTAGAAGCCTTCCCCATCCTCCTGTCTTTCATTAGGGCAGCTTAGAGATGGCAACTGGCTTCCACTAAAGCCAGCAGTCAGAGATGAGGGAAGGCAAGGGTGGGCATGATGGAAGCCAGGGTTTTATTCTAACCCAATCTTAGAAATGAGATCCAGTCACTTTTACTATACAGTCATGTTTGCCATCAAAAACATATTATTGCTACCTGTTGATTTATACAGCTATAACCTTGGAAGGAGGAGGCAGGAGAATTTAGCCAGCCTGAACTAAATAGCAAGGATCTTATCTCTTCGGGTTGGTGGGGGATGGGGGAAGCAAAGCATGCAAACTCAATGTAAAGACATAATTCCAGAAAGTAGACTATCACTGGTAGCCAGTACAGAAATGTCTAGTACAGATATTTAACGCTATTTGACCTAAAATTTGACCTACCTTATAGGAATCAGTCCCAGTTGGACTGCCTTCAAGTTTCCTTGTAGAATAGATGCTTCGATAGAGATGAATGAAAATAAACTGACAGATGTACTTACTAATAATAAATTTATATTTTTAATTATCTAATTACAGTTATATTAACATAAAGCTGTTTAGGCAAGATAGTATCAAAGCAGGTCAGTATAAGTAACAATAGCCTTCACATAGTCTAATGAATTAGGTCAACATGCTTTTTGAAGACTAAAAATGATCCTGCCTCATTTCCCTAAAATTTTCTTAGTTATACAAGTTCATAGAAAATAGGCCAGGCATATTAAGGGCTCAACACAAAAGTTATTTTCAGTAAAAAGTAGGTGGGATTGGAGCTCAGTGGTAGAAAGCTTGCCTAGCATGTTCAGACAAGTTAATATTAGATTGACAATAATTTCTTTCCCATTTTAAGGCAAGAGCAATATATTGGACAACATTGAATAGTGGAGTTAAGCACAACTTAAGCCTTCCTTCTTTAAAGATTCTATTGGAATCTATAGGACTGATAACTATTTATTACTATCTTGGCCAGTTAAAGTTTCTTAACAATATTTAGCACTACACAAAGTATTAAAAGTGAAAAAAAACCCACTATGATAAAGTCATAAATGACCTGAATCTGGAAGCCTGTAGGTGACAATGCAAAATCCTAAGCTCTAAACATCTATTCCATCCATAAAATGCCATCTTTTAGAAGTCAAGTCTTAAGGGTTTTTTTGTTTTGTTTTGTTTTGATGTCAGTCATGGGGCTTGAACTCAGGGCTTGGGTGCTGTCCTTGAGTGATCTCTCTCAAGGCTAGCACTCTACCACATTGAGCAGCAGTGCCACTTCCAGTTTTCTGGTGGTTAATTGGAGATGAGTTGTTTGGACTTTCATGACTGGGCTGGCTTTGATTCACAGATCTCAGCCTCCTGAGTATCTAGGATTACAGGCCTGAGCCACCTGCCTAGTCAATTCATTTTTGTTGCAGAGAACCTTTCATGTTAGTATTGTCTTTTTTTTTAGTTGTAAAGGTGATGTACAGCGGGGTTAAAGTTACATAAGTCGGGTAATGAGTATATTTCTTTTTGAATAGTACCACCTCTTCAGTATTGTCTTTGACAGCACTTTTTCACCTTACAATTCCTAAATATTTTTTTTAAAAAAATTTTACCATGTAGAACATGGCTTGATTTTTAAAAGGATGTAGTCATAATGCAAGATTACAAAAAATACAATTGAGAAATATGAGTACTTTATGCATGGGTAAAGATGATTTGCTAACAATTTTTACAGCTTCCTTTTTTTTTTTAAAGATTAAACAGCACCACTGGGGGGAAGATCTGCCCTTTCCTTCTGCTGAGGTGGCAGTTCTTAGTGACATGATTATAATCACTAACAGCTAAAAGATAAAGCCATGATCAGCTACTATTTCACAACATAAACAATTCAATGTCATAGAGCGATATGAAGATTAAAGTTAGTAACATACTTTTGAATTTCTTCAGTCCTTTAACAATCCCCTATGCCATCCAGGGCTCATGGACTAGAAATGGCTATTTGGGGCTTATATTTGAATTTATTTTGTTATTTTATTTTTTTGTTTTTGTTTTTTGGGTCCAGTCGTGGGGCCTGAACTCTGGGCCTGGGCACTGTCCATCAGCTCTTCAGCTCAAGGCGAGCGCTCTACCACTTGAATCACAGTGCTACTTCCCGCTTTTTTCTTTTTGCTTATGTGGTGCTGAGGAATCGAACCCAGGGCCTCATACATGCAAGACAAGCGCTCTACCACTGAGCCACCTTCCCAGCCCCATATTTGAATTTATTGTTAACTTTTCTCAACAGATGGCATTTAAGATTGGTCACTTAAAAATCTAATAAGTTTTCTTTTCACAGTAGTATGAGTTATAAATTAAATAAAATATATTGATGCTAATGACAATTTTCTATGGAGGGAGTTACAAACAAACAGGGCAACAAGGGAAGATTAGAAAATAATGTTAAAGAGAAATTGCAGGACTAGTGTAAACACGGTTTTCAATGGACTGAAGTAAATGTGGGTACTTCTGTATCTGTTTACTAAGGGCTATAAGCAATGATAAACCAGTAGAATCATACTTGACACTAAGATCTTGGTTTCTGAGTACTATTTTTCATGAAAAATAAATGGCTCATTCTGGGATTGGAGTTGGTGGTTCCAAGACGAGCCAGAACATCTTATAATAAAAAGAAAGTGCTTAAAGAATGATGAGGACACAAAAAATGGATTCAGGGGCTTCCACTTAATCCAGGATTATTAGAACATCAAAACATGTTCTCATACTAGATTTTAATCTTTTGACCAAGAATCATGCATCCATTCTGTTATTACAGACGAATGAAAAGAATGGTAAGTGACTTCTTTTAGTAGAATCTCAATAAATTTTGTTAGAATAGATGGAATTGGAAAATCAATTACTCCCTCAACGACTTGGAAGAGCAAATTTATGTCTCATGGTCAAGAGTTCTGTTTCTATGTAGCCCAATGGTATGAGAGCAGCTGTCTCAACGGGGATACAATTCTCTGCTGAATACAGAGGCCAATGTTGTGATTCTTCCTCTGGAATCACCATCAATTCCACATTACATCTTTCCCATCTCCAACAACTCAGCACCTTGCTTATACCCTGTGGTCCAAATATCAAAGCTTCTTACTAATGAAGGCTAGAATAGTTTCAGAGCATTACTCCTCTGGGCTACAATTAAAGCTGACATCCTTCCATGGAAGTTAGTAGGTAAGCTGAAGTAGAGGCCTACCAATTTTTGTACCTTTTTTTTTTTTTTGCTGGTCGTGGGGCTTGAACTCTGGGCCTGGACACTAAAGTCCCTGAGCTCTTCAGCTTAAGGCTTGCACTCTACCACTTGAGCCAAAGCACCACTTCCAATTTTCTGGTTATCTGCCTAGGCTGTCTTTGAACTGTGATCCTCAGATCTCAGCCTCCTGAGTAGCTAGGATTATAGGTGTGAGCCACTGATACCCAGCTTGCACTTCTTTATTGATGGTAAAGGCAGCAGAATCAGCCCTTGGTTTGTCATTTTGAGAGAGTATCTTGGTACTCCTCTGAACCAAGAGGTCTGCAATTTATTTATTGCCAGTCCTGGAGTTTGAACTCAGTGCCTGGGCACTGTCCCTGTTGTTTTTCTCAAGGCTAGCACTCTACCACTTGAGCCACAGCACCTCTTCCAGCTTTTTTTGTTTATGTAGTACTTAGGAACCCAACCCAGAGCTTCATGCATGCTAGACAAGCACTTGATCACTAAGCCACATTCCCAGCTCCAGGTCTGCAATTTTTATAGTGTTAAGCTCCTTTCCTCTGGAATGCATGTTTTCTTCAGCAGAGTAGCTGTATTTTGTTCATCTTGTCTAATTAGCACAATGTTGCCAATAAAGTGATGTTTTCAGGATCATAATTCTTCAGATCCTTTTATAATTGAGGGAACTATTTTCTGATCCTTTTTTCTCTTTTGGCGGGTCTTGAACTCAGGACTTCTCACTTTCTAGACAGGTTTTCTACCACTTACCCACATCTTCAGCCCTCTGGTCATCTTTTCAAATTGGAATGGAATAAAATGCATTTGCCAAATCACTTCTTTGTGAGGCTTTATTAATCTGCCCCATTAAGGCTTAACCTAGAGGTTGAGATCAGTTTCACTACTTGGTTAATCTATAGTCATTTTCTAGAATCCATTTCATTTTAGGGATCAGCCTGACAAATTAACAACACAGGATTGGTACTACAGTGTCTCTTCCCTTAAGGTCTTAAATGGAAGCATTCATATCTATATCCCAAGATATAATTTTGTCTGATTTATTTTGGCAGGAGCAAGCAGCAGTTTCAGTATTCCTTTGACTCTACTAATTATAAGAGCTTTTAATCTACACACCAAAGTAACCTCAAAATCCAATCCTAGGTATACTTTCCTGGTTCCCACCAGTACATATGAACATGTCTCAGTTGGGTTATGCTGGAATTTAATTCTAGTTAATGGCTTGGCAACCAGGAAAGAAAGTGTGTGTTAGGGGAATCGTTCAGGGAGATGGGAAGAAGATCTGCCTAATGAAAGATAGACCAGGGGACACATGGGGGTATCTATCCAGATGATCCTATCTCATGTTCACAATTCTAGATTTCTCTACCTTCAAATTAAGAGATTTGCTTGTTCCAAATACTCAAATGTCTCTGGAGTTCTCTGCTTAACAATTAGCTATTGAGCCAAAGCTCAACCAGATCTGTTCTACTAGTGATAAAAGCTTCTTTGTGTTACCACAGACAGAGCCTCTCATACTAAGTCATGAACTGAACTGCTTAATAGATGGTTCTCATTTAACTTCTGTATTGCACCAATACAAGTTAGCAGTAACCAGTCAACTACTTTTGTCTTTGTAGTCCAATTTTGTCTTTGTAGGCATTATTCCTTCATAATTTCCAAATAGTCTTATCTTTCCATTTACAGTTGTATTTCCTTTTATTGGGACATGGTCCCAGGTCAACCATAGAAAAATTAAATTTCAACCTTAGAACAGGAACTGAATGTGCCACCAACATGACGGTATCTGTCAGGTTATGGGCCTGTCCTACTTTTGTCATTTAACAAAGAGACAAAGAGAGGCCAAAATGGGATTAAATGTGCAAGAATTTTAAAAATAAGAAATGGGGAAGAAGTGGGAAAGAATGAGTGGACTATCACTCTACAAGGCAAGACTGACCCCCAACCACAAGAGGCAGGACAGGAAGCTGAGTGAAAGTATTCTGGACTGCCATGCACCCTCAGCAAGGCCCAACAAAGCAAAGAGGAGCCCTTAAGTCTAAGCTGACTATCAGAAGAATCTTGTATCTTCTAGAAACAAGTTTGCTTGAGTATTTTCATCATGTTCAGTCCCTGAGCTGAGAGAAGCAAGGTCTTGGTCCAGTGATATATTTCAAAGCACAGTAACTGGGAGCCTTGGTCAATGGAAGTCTGGTAGTTGGGTATCTCTTAGGTGCATTCTCCCATCCAAGAACTAACTAGGCCTGATCCTGCTTAGCATCTGAAATCAAACCAGACTGGGCCAGTATATCTGTATTTGGTACTATTTCATAAGAGCCCCAGTGCCCTAGCAAGTGGAAAAGCTGGGATTCAAACCAGGTAGTTTGATTTCACAAACTATACTTCGAATTACTGTATTAGGAAGCATTTGTTGGAACTATAGAGATCTAAAAAAATATATTGTGCTTAAAATTCACATGGAGGTTAATACAGTCTGGTAAGAGTCAGTAGGCTCCTCTATGGAGTTTATGCTTCATTTTACAGATAATAAAATGAGGAGTGAATTTCATAGATTAATATATATGAACATATTATATGTGAATTGGATATACACATGAATAATTTATAGACCCATATGTAGCATTCATTTCCTGTGGTATAAAAAGTTAGCAGATTTTAAAACAGATGCAACAAAAAGTGATTCTTGGATTGCATACATGGTAAGTAAGATGTGTCCCCAGGCATTTGGGGTAGGATGGTCAGAAAATATTGGCAAAGCATCCCAAATTTTAGGATATAAAAATTTGAAAAGACAACAAAAAAACCCATCCAAATTCATTTTCCATTATAATCTTTGTAAAATCTTACTGTGGTTTAAAAAAATAAAAAAGGGCTGGGAAGGTGGCTCAGTGGTAGAGTGCTTGCCTTGCATGCCTGAGGCCCTGAGTTCGATTCCTCAGCACCACATAGCAAAAAGAAAAAAGCCGGAAGTGGCGCTGTGGCTCAAGTGGTAGAGCGCTCGCCTTGAGCTGAAGAGCTGAGGGACAGCGCCCAGGCCCAGAGTTCAGGCCCACGACTGGACCAAAAAAAAAATAAAAAAAAATTCATTTAATTTTTACTATTACAAGTGTTAAATGACCTATGGTTTCTAGGCAAATATCCTTTCCATTCAGTCTGTGAAATACATATTTACATGCTAAATGGAATTTGGAAAAAGAAGGCTACGTGTTTATTCACCATTATTGTTACAAGAAATAGTTATTACTATATCATTAGGCAGAGCAATATTAAATGATTTTCTTGAACCACATGGGATCAAATAAAAACTTAAATGAGAGATTGTCAGACTCTTAAGACACACACACACACACACACACACACACACATACACACACATATTAACAGTACAATGCTGAAATTCCAATAACTTCAAGAGAACATTAGTCTTTCTGTGTGCAGGCTGGAGTTATGAACTTATTACACAGTGAAAAAAAACAGAAAAATCAAAGAAAATTAAAAATAGTTGAAAATGTAAAAGTGGAAAATTAGTTGAAAATATCAAAATTTAGAACTCCACCATTCAAAGCTTCCAGAAACTCATCATAGTCACCTTTATTATTACTTGTTCTCTAAGAGGACAAATATGAATCAAAATGAAGATTTTGAAATTTATAATGTTTCATTTCCTAAGTCAGGAAGCTTAAAAACATAAAATATGAACTCAGCAAAAGCAAGAATTTAGGACCTGGATATGTCTTTAAGTGATGGTTTAATGAATTTTATTTATAGCCTGAACCAGTAAGTTTTGTTCATTTAAATACATATATATTATACTGTGAGGTCTAATAAGGACAGATTTGTTTTTACATTCAGGTTCAAATGATTGCTGATATTAGTTCTGAATAAGAGCTAATGATTCTGAATGATTATTATATTCAAAAGTAAACATAAAAGTCAGGATCAGTGGAAGAAATGGACATTCCAACAGGCTTTTCATATTAGGTATCTCTGCAAAATTTTAAATTTCAAACATATTACTCGTAACTAACCTATACCCCAACTCATTCAACAAAAAACTTAAGGCATCTTATTATTAGAACAAGTACAAAATCAATACAGGATATTAGTTCTATGCAAATTATATTTAAATATAAATGTTGGAGTCAGATACTGGTGGCTCATGCCTGTAATCATAGCTACTTAGGATACTGTGATCTGAGGATCTTGGTTCAAAGTCAGCCCATGAAGGAAGTCCATGAGACTCTTACTTACAATTAAACATCAAAAAGCCAGAAGTGTGCCTATGGCTTAGGTGGTAGAGTGCCCACTTTGAGCAAGAAAAGCTGAAGGATAGCGCCCCGGTTGAGTTCAAGCCCCTGTACTGGCGCGCGCACACGCATGCACACACACACACACACACACACACACACACACACACACACCCCTAGGTAATGATAAGTGGAGGAAATGTATGCTTAGCCCACACTAAGTTAGGATGGATGTTAAATGTTAAATATGAATTTGAAATTTGACTCTTGGGTTTCCTAACAGTCAAACAGACAATTTCACTATCAAGAAGTAATTTTCAGGAGGTGTGACTCAGGTTGGTACAGCGTCAACTAGTAAGCAAAAGTGTCAGATCAAGAGCTCAATCCCCTGTTGTCACTGTATTTGATTTGGTACCCTGAATCTTGTATATACATTTATCTAATTTGGGGAGGGGAAGGAGAACAACAAAATGCTGAAACAAGGACACAGGATGATCCATTGTAACAGTGATACCCACAAGACACCATGTTGGAAATGAACTTTACAATATCAATGGGCAGGGGAGACGAGTGAAGAAGGTGGAAGGGAAGGGATAGTAGGAGAAAAACAAAGGAGGGGGTAACAATGCTCAACAAGAATGTACTCATTGACTTACTCATGTAACTGAAACCACTCTGTACTCTTTACAATAAAATAAAAATTTTAAAGAAGAATGAATTACAAAAGGGGAAAAGAGTTCAGTCCTGTTCTCGGAAATATCAATAAATAAAGGTAGCTTCCAGGATGGGTACTGTGGGTGTTATACCTTAGAAATCATGGATATTTAGAAGTTAGAGATATGAAGATCACTGTTCAAGCGTGATGAGGCAAAAGCTCATAATCCTATTTGAAAAACAAAACAAAAAAAATCAAAAGGACTGGTGCATAGTTCAAGTAGTAGAGAGCTTGCAAAGTAATTGTGGGGTCCTGTGCTTAATCACTAGCACTGAAAAAAAGAAAGGAAGGAGGAAGGAAAGGTAGTTTACAAAACCTCTTAGAATCACATTCTAAAACATCTCCACTGGGTCTTTTTTTTTTTTTTGAGGTGGTCCTAGGGCTTCAACTCAGGGCCTGGGAGCTGCCTGAGCTTTATTGCTCAAGGCTAATGCTCTACCACTTCCTTGAGCCACAGCTCAGCTTCCTGCTCTTTTTGGTACTTAATTGGAACTAAGAGTCTCACAGACTTTCTGGGCTGGCTTTGAATCAGTTCTTTGTCATGTGGGTAGCTAGGATTACAGTAGAGAGCCACTGGGACTTACTGGGACATTTTTTAAAAAAACATATAAAGTGAACATCTTTCATAGAAGATAATATCTTGACAATTGCATATAAAATGCAGTTCTTTTATGTGGTCAGGTAACTTGATCAGATGAAGGCAGAGGGTGAAATTAAAATGCTACTTGTGAAAATGATGGTGCTATGGGCTTCTTTTTTTTTTTTTTTGGATGGTCTTAGGGCTTGAACTCAGGGCCTGGGCAATGTCTCTGAGATGTTTTGCTCAAAGCTAGTGCTCTACCACTTGAGCCATAGCTCCATGTCTGGCTTTTTGATGGTATATTGGAGAGAAGCATCTCAGACTTTCCTGCCCAGCCTGGCTTCAAACTGCTATCCTCAGTCTCAGCCTTCTGAGTACTTAGAATTTATAAGCAGATCCACCAGTGCCTGACTGGGATGCTTTTAAAATACAAAAGTTTACACTTAAGTCTTCTTATACAAAATTACTTTTTTGAATGGGACAAGAGTTATCATTTGATGACTAGGGAACCCAGAACAGAAACCAAAGATGTCTTGCGGCCAGGTATGGTGGTAATTGCTGTAATCCCAGCCTCTTGGAAGGCAAAAGTTGGAAGCATCAGTTTTTGCCCACTCTGTCCCACCAAACCCCACAAAGTAACCCCCCCCCCGCCGCCACCTCTCCGCCCCCCCCTCCCCCGTGTCAACCACTAAGTTGGATGTGGTGATGTCTGCCTGTAATCCCAGTTATTGTGAGGCACAAGTAGGTAGATATGGTTTCAGGTCAGCCCTGAACAAAAACATGAGCTGGAGATCACCATATTGAAAATAAGCTAAACTCAAAAGGTTAAGTATTACATGTTTTTGATAATTTATGGAATTTAGACTTAAAAGATATTCATATTTAGCCTGGCACTGGTGACATAGACCTGTTATCCTAGCTACTCACAAAGCTGAGATTTGGGGATTGTGGTTCAAAGCCAACATGGGCAAGAAAGTCTCTGAGACTCTTATTTTCAATTAACCACCAAAAGTCTAGAAATGGAGCTGTGGCTCAAATGGTACAACACTAGCCTTCAGCACAAAGGCTTAGGGACAGTGCCCAGGCCCTGAGTTCAAGCCCCCGGACCAGGACAAAAAACAGATCTATCTGTCTGTCTGCCTGCCTGCCTGTCTATATAGAGTGAACATGAGTGTAACTGTGGAGGGAGGGACTGGGAAATAGAAGAAAGTGAAAAAGGACAAATAATATCAAAATACACAGTATTGGAATCTTTTACTCTTTTTCCTGTGTGGGGAACAAAGAATAGTTATATCCTCCATTTCTCCCTACTTTAACACTGTTACTCTAAAATAAATCCTTGCTAAAACTTAAAAAAGTATATGGTATCTATACATTAAGATAGCACAAGAAATCTCATTAGGAGCTATGAAACAATAGAGGTGTAGAGAGATTAGGAAAGAAAGAACAATAAGTGTGATTAATCACCTAGCTAAATCATATGCACATATGAATTACCAGAGTCAAACCCCTTTGTGCAGTAAGTATATGCAAAAAACATGAATCATACTAAAATAAAGCAGGCTACTCTTGGTGGCGAGGGGATACTAGTGGGAGGGAGGAAGCCAATGGACAGGGTGATTATGGTAGTAGTTTATATACATGTATGAAAATGCTATAAGAAGGAGGTAGGGGAGATGAGTGCGAAGGGTGAAGTGAATGAGTTTGATTAGAGAACATTGCATATTTGTATCAAATATCACAATGAAACCTCCTTTTGCATAAAATATGCTAATAAAAAATTACATACACACACTCTATCTGAAAAATAGCTAAAGCATGGCTCAAGTGGTAGAGTGCTTGCCTAGCAAGTAGTAGGCCCTGCTTTCAAACCCAATTTTTTGGACAAAGAAAAAAAGCTAAAAGTGCCTTGACACAACTAAACACATCATTTAGGGTTAAGACTAGTTGTGACTACCTAGATTTAGCTAGGAAGCTTAGGGTCTTTCAGGACTGCAACCAAAAGATCAGAGGAATTTTCTTAATCATTTTGGTTATCCAAAAGAGTGTCATCTAACCATAGGGAATTTACTTCCTGCAATTGCATTTTTAGAACTTCTAGCACTGTATGTAAATGCAAACAGTTTCAGTGGTTAAAAAAAAGCTTACATCCACTTTCAGTACTAGGTGAAAATTTTATAAATTATCCAAAGCAGCAATATAATAATTGCCTGCATTAAACTGCTCAAATACTCCTCCCTACCCCCTCGCCTGCCACCCCGCAAATTCCCCATCCCCCAGCTACAAACTGGTTCTAAAATATAGTTCCCATGGTAGCAAGGAATCACTCAGAAGGGGCCTACTAAGTATTTCTCCTATAGTTTGCACTGAGAATTGTTAGGTTGGAAAAAAAAAAGGCAGGGGACTAGTCTACACACATGTGATTATCCCATTTTCAAAGATCTCTATTTAGATCTGTACCCTAGTTTGTTCTTATCTTAAATCTTAGCACCTACAGTCTAGGACTTATTCCTTTTATCTTATTAATAAAAGTGATGAATCACCACTTGCCTTCCTATGTATCATATCATATACCTGGAAATCATTAAGTAAGTAGACTTTTTTCATTAATGAGAAAACCACAATTATTTAAACTTTCCCCAAACATTTTAATTAACCTTTATAGATCTTTTTTTTTGAGATATCCATCTATTTTAAACGTACCATTGAAATACTGAGAATTTAACATGAAATTCACACTCAAGATTTAAGTGATTTCACTACTTGTTCAAACACTAAATGTTACTGAAATAAAGAGCAATACTATTATCTAGAAGTCAATTGTTTAAAACCATGTTCTAGTTTTAGGGGTAATAGATCTTGGATAATTTACATTCTAGAGGACAAACAGACAACAAACCAGTAATCAAATAAAGTAACTGAAGTTAAATGCTACAAGAAAAACAAAAAACAACTCCCCCCAAAAACAACAACAAAAAACTCAACAGTACAGATAGGAAGGCCATTAATGAGAAGGCAGCACTTGGTTTAAAACCTTTATGAAAGAATAGCCCTGTGAAGATAAATGTCCCAGGCAATCTTTAACTAAAGAAGGTTTAATGAGTTATTCTGCTATATATTTATATGCAACCCTCTGAATTACATAACCTTATACTGCACCCTACTGAATCTTCTTAGTCTTATTTTAAGGACTAATTCTTTAAAAACAAAATTTCATTACCTCCTTTGTTGTATCCTTAAGTTTAAAAAGCATGCTTTCTAATTTAAAAAGCGTTTCCTAGTAATATTAGTTAATATCTAGCTGTGGTACTTCTGTCAAATAAAAACAATGGCTAACAGAGTTATAATTGCAAAAAAAAATATTATCCTGCTGAATGTTCTCGGACACAATTGTTTCTAGGATACTTCATGGGCCAAACAGGCTGGAAAGAAATTGCCCCAGTGCGAACCACTCAGAAGAGAGGCCAAGGGCAGGAAGCAGCACTAATGGGTCAGTGGAACACTGTACAGTGAAACCGCTCAGTAGAGAAGACAATACAGGTCATGCCTGGGGGAGGGGGGGGCGGGAGGAGAAGAGGGATGAAGCAAATCAACTGGCATGGTTGGGAAACCTACCCCAGAACAGTAGTAGCTCTTTGAGACATGCTGTTACCACCTAAGCAATAGGTTAATTTTGAAGTACAGAGGCATTTTAGCTATCAATTAACAATTATAAAATAAAAAACCATATTTTATAATAAGCATTTTTGTCAAGGTTTTGACTAGCACAAATGAGAAGAGATTTTTGTCAAGATGTATTTGTTTAGAATGCTGTTCTACTTTTAAGTCTGGTTATTTATCTGTAAAGTAGATGTAAAAACACAATCTTGAAGGGTGTTTAGTCTCAGGAACATTGATAATGAGAGGCAGCTAGCTCAGCACCTGGAATAAAGAAAGCACTCAATAAACTGCTTTAACAAATTCTTCTTCAGTATGTTCTTTCAAACATACTAAAGCCAGATTCTTTTTTATTTTTATTGGCTATTCTAGGATTTGAACTCAGGGTGTCTCATTTGCAATGCTACCACTTAAACACACCTGCAGCCAAGAAATCAGATTTCTTAAAGGCATATAATTTTAAGAAATGTTTCAGTGGAAGAAAAGAATCCTCATAAAATTTAGGGAGAAACCAAGTCCATGAAAAGTACACATATATGTGTGTGTGTGTGTGTGTGTATATATATATATATATATATATATATATAGTAAAGCTACTATAGGAAAATAAGCACATGTGCAAGTGAGCTTTCTGTGTTTCAATGACGAGGAAATAATTAGTCTTGTTTTGATGGTTCATGCCTTTAATACTACCTACTTGGAAGGCTGAAGTTAGGACTGAAGTTCCAGGCCCACCTGGGGAAAAATGTTCACAAGACTTTACCAGAAAAACTGGGGTGTAAAAAGAAAAAGTGGGGTGTGGTGGTTCAAGCTTGTCATCCCAGCTAAGATGGGGTGTGTAAACAGGAGGATTGCAGCCCAGGCCAGACAGGATAACAAAGGGAGATCCTATCTTAAAATAACCAGAACAAAAAAGGGATAGAGGTATAGCTTAAGCAGCAGAGCACCTCCTAGCAAACGTGAAACGCTAAATTAAAACCCTCATACTGTCAAAAGGGGGAGGAGAAGAGAGAATAATTATCCTATTATAATAGAATCATATGCAGGCTTCCTGGTTTACAATTATTTTGGGAAGGGGACTTTAAAATGCTATTTATATGTAATACTGGAAATGCCTCATAAAAAAAACTGGTTTACCTTCTAAGGAGAAAAAAAAAGCACCACAAAAACTTTAGATTTTTAAGACTCCATTTATAAAACATAATTGTATGAAGTACATTAATGCAGATCCAACTGGTGATATGGATTACATGGAATTTATCAAAAAGCAGATCTACTCAATGGTGTACGATTTAATTTGATTAAAACTATATTAATAAGTCAATGGTGTAAGATTTAGTTAATTTGATTAAAACTATATTAATAAGTCTTTGTTGTTGTTTTTAATGTGCTATGTGATTTTTTTGTTTCCTTTGTATGTTCTTCCCCCTATGGTATATCCCGTTGTTACTGAACTTGATTTTGGTACCCTGTATCTTGTATATACATTTGTCTAATTTGGGGATGGGAAAGGGGAATAACAAAATGCTGAAACAAGGAAACAGGATGACCTATTGCAACAATGATATCTCTAGACAGTGTATTGGAAATGAACTTTACAACTTGGGAGGGGGGTGAGGGAAGTGGGGGAGGGAAGGGATAGTGGGAGAACAAGAGGTAACAATGCTCGACAAGAAATGTACTCATTACCTTACTCATGTTAACTGTAACCCCTCTGAACAGCATCTTTACAATAAAAAAAATATAAAAGAATGGTATTCTAAAAGACATATAGTGTTAAGAATCTTTTCAAATAGATGCTTTTAGAAAACCAACAATGATATTTTTAGTAAATATTTAAAAATACTTATTAAACGTCTATTATTAAATATGTTTATGAAGCTTAAGTCAGAAAAAAATGGTCAAGTACAGACCAATTTACAGATTTTAAAGCTGGAAGGGTGTCAGAGATTATCTTTACTTTATCTTACTTTCTACATTTAGAAGAGGGAACAGACTCAGAGATCAGTACTGAGCCCAAGCTAAGTCTCCTCAAACTATGTTAAGTAGTTCACAGTATGGGAGCCCAATCTCACCATCACAGAATGAGGTCCACTGTGGCAAACCCCTATGCGCTCCTGCCTGGTAAACTAGAACCCAATTCAGTAAAGTTAGGTTGTAAGATCATAACCAAAGAGCTAGAGGCTTCTTGGGTATAGTCCTTTTTCTCCTCCAGACACCATTTACCTGTAATCATGGGTAGCAGAACCACTTACTGGGAGGCAATACTGAGAAAACTGTCTACCCACGATTAAAATTAAACATCCACATATTAGCCTCTGTGATGAAAAGACTGAAATAATAAATCCTCTCCTTCATTTGGATTCAATACTTGGGTAAATTTTAAGAAATCAGGGTTTAGTAAAAATTTCAGTGACACAATGCAGCTGAATTTGCTTGTTCTGGCTACCTCAGGTACATACTAGACCAAAATCATCATCCAGGCTTTCAAACAAAGATGAGTAAGAAAACAAGTGCTGGTAATATAACATACAAACATTAACAAACACCAACAGAGCAGTACTTTATTTAGATCGTTAGATTATCTGCCAAAAGCCTGTTCCTTGGTAAATAATAGTTACTGTTGTTATATCTAAACTAGTTAGACATGTCTCAGCTTGCTCCTTAAGGAGAACATTCTACAGTCTCTCAAGAATAAAAACTTGCTTTATTTGGCACACAACGGTTAGGAGCTCTTGCAACATGAGCCAGAGGTAGTCAAACAGAGAGAAGTCAGCACAGGCAATCGCGCGCACACACACACAAGTGTGAGCCCCAAACCAGAGCTAATCTTTCAGTTCCTGTGGATCAGAAGGCATTATTGATTCACTTTCTGCTTGCTGACTTTTGCATCTCTTCTTAGGTGTATTCCAAGCACACGAACCTCTGTGGGAACTGTGTGCCATGGCCGTTTATTTAAGTTTGCACGGAGCAAATACCATCAAGACAAACCATAGTAACAAGCCTCGTTCCCACAGCCTGGCGCACGGAGGCCGTGCCCAGCCCGGCTGCGCCGGGGCCTCGGGTGAGAAGGGATCCGGGGGGTCCCCGCCTTGGGCAGCTAACGGGGAACCTTCTTCCCGCCGCTCCCCGGCCCTCGCTTCCCGCGGCCCCGAGCACCCCACAGCGGGCCGCCGCAGCGGAGGCCGCCCCACGCCCCGCCACCCATGCTTTCGGTCCGAGACGGCGGGCTGGGCCGGGCAGCGTACCCCGCCGCCCGCGGCCTCACCTGCGCCCCCCCGGAGCCCTCCGCTCCGCCCCGCGCCCGCCACTCTCGCAGCTGGAGTCCCGGGACCTACGACTGAGGCGCAGCCGGAAGTGGGTTCTCCGACTTCCTCACAGCCCACGCGATTGCCCGCCCCGTCCCGAGCCTGCCGGTGGGCGGGCCACAGAAGGAGGCGGGGCCTGGTGGCGGGCGGGGCCTGGTGGCGGGCGGGGCGGAGAGTGCAGCTTCCGCCTGGCTGCTTCCGGCCTAGTGGTGAGTTGGGAGTGGGAGTCCCGGCCCCTGGTCTCGGGAATGAGTCGAGGGTTGGGGGCGGTTGCGATCGCGGGGTCCCCGTGCCCAGCACTGACGGCCGGGGAGCGGGCTGCGAGGTGTGTTGGGGCTGGCCCGGGTTTCCCGGGGCTCTCGGCTCTGTGAGCCCTGTCCAGCCCCAGCCCGCGGCAGGGCGAGGGCCTGCGCCTCCTCCGCCGGGGCGCGGGGCGCTCGTCCGGGAGGAGGAAG
>NW_012267299.1:6463539-6471565 GCF_000151885.1 Dipodomys ordii
CGGCGGCGGCCTTGGTGCTGAGGCGGACCCTGCCGGGAAGCGGGGCCTTCTCCTCCGCTCCGCCCGTTGGCTTCCCCCGGAAACTTGCCCCGTTCCTGGCCGGGCTGGAGAGAGAGGGGCGGTCTTCCAGAACCTGGCTGTGATTGCGTCCTGAAGCAAGGTTGGGATCTCTAACAGCTTAGGCATTTTATTTTGTCTCCGGTTGAAAATAGAGACGTGGTTTGTGTTGAACACGAGAGGAGACCGTGTAAACGACTAGCTAGAACGGTGGCTGTTTTCCAGATGTGTAACGCGAGTGGGGGGCGTTTTGTGATTTGTTTAGGTTTTCTTGTGCTTTTCTCTAAAGACACGCATTGTGCCCTAGACAATAAAAACCTTTCAGGAATAAGGCAAGGTGTTTACTTTGCTGCGGTGTACCTAATCGAGTGAATGGAAACTTTTAATGTAAAAAGTTCAGGCTGAATGGATAGGATGCCCTTTACATCTGCGAGTCAGCTTGACTTTTTTTATAAGTCAGTGAACGTCATAGATACTTTTATTATTGAAATAATACTTATTTCTACTGACTAGGATCCTGGCTCGCGACACCCCCACCCCTAGTACCGGGCTTTGAACTGGTCATACAGGTGCACTGTCACTTGAGTCACACCCTTACCACCCCTCCCCCCCCAACCCCTTTGCTTTATTTTTCAGATAGGCTCTTGCATTTTTGCCTGGAGCTAGCTCCTAACCAAGATCCTGCCAGTACTTGAGATTTATTCTGTACTCCCTGCTTGGTTTGTTGAGATGGGGGGGGTTCCTCAAATTCTGCCAGTGATCCTTCTGATACCTGCCTCAGGAGTAGCTGGGATTAGAGGCATTTACTACCACCTCACCCAACTTTGGGTAGGATTTTCTTACTGGACATTCGCAATTGCAGTAAACTCAAATTAGGAAAGTAGGTATTATATTTATAATTGACAGGCAATTTTACATGTCTTTAATATGTTCCATAGAGTTTAGAAACTTTCCATTTAAAATTTTACATTTGTCCTGAAAGTTGTAACTTAAGTGTTTTTTTCTTTTATCCATATCAACTCAACCATTGTGTAGAAATTTAAACCGATCAGAAGTGTATGATAGAACAAAAGAAGACGACAACCAGGGGTCATCTGAAATTGTGATTGGCTCACTGATAATCCCAGGACAAAATTAGAGACTACTACTCAAACATAAGGTAGATGACTTTAAATCTTAAGTGGAGGGACACACACTCATTCTCTGTACAGGTATTCTAATTCTAATTAAGCCTCTGATTGAGTAAGGGTGGACCCAAATATGAAAGGTATGAAAGCTTGGGGAGGTAGGAGGACAGGAAATGTAGCTCAAGTCTTTGCTATCCTCATTTCCAGGTCCTTTCTCTTACTAACTACTGTATGGTCCTACTTATAGCTACTTTTCTCACTAAATTGTACTTATGGTATTGGGGCTTTAAGGCTGAAAGGACATAAAATAGCACGCCCCTTTTTGCTTATACCTATTGACATGGATATGACTATGATCACAGCTCCCTTCCTCTTTTCCGTTGCTGGAAATAGCTATCACCTCTTTTCCTCTCATGACTTGTGGCTTGTCCTTTTCAAATGTGAAAGTTGTTTATACCCTTGTTAACTAGTATTTAGTGGTACTAAGAGTATGTCAACAAATGACACAGGATTCAGATCTTTCCTGAAATGAGTGTATGAAACTCAAAAAGCCTGCTGCCATATAAACTATGTCTTAAACATAGGAAACATAGTCCTATCACCTAGGACAAATAGTTTTTGGTTTTTCTGTAAATTTACATCTTTATGTGTCATTTTGGTTGTCTTAGCTGAATTATTTTTTCCTAACAGGAGATACTCATTTTTATTAAAATTGTACTAATTAATACTTCAAAAGAACTCTTTTAAGTAACCATTGTAATTTTGAGCTATCTGGTTGTATGATAAAACATTTTCAAATTTTGATTAATCATATATTCTTTTTGTTGTTCTTTGCCCCAGTTTCCTAAGACTGCTACGAAGATGTTTGACGTAAAGGCTTGGGCTGAATATGTTGTGGAATGGGCTGCCAAGGACCCTTATGGTTTCCTTACAACAGTTATTTTGGCTCTCACCCCACTGTTCCTAGCAAGTGCTGTTCTATCCTGGAAATTGGCCAAAATGATTGAAGCCAGAGAGAAGGAGCAAAAGAAGAAACAAAAACGACAAGAAAATATTGCAAAAGCTAAAAGACTAAAAAAGGATTGAAGGAGTGAACAAGCTCTGCACCTAGAGGAGAATCATTTGGAACATTACGCAGCTTTGGACTCATTAAGTGTGTGGATTTCATCATAGGATCATATAGTAAATTAAATCTGAGTATATAAAAGAATCATGTTCTGACCTCAATATTACAGTAATGTTTAGTTTTGTGTGTGAAAGTTTGTTGGTATCTATTGACATGATAAGTGCATTGTATTAATCTGAAAATCAAAAATCATAAATGTTCCAAAATCTGAAACTTCTTGTGTGCAGACATGATTCACAAGTGAAAATTCCATATACGACCTTGTAACAGGTTGTATTGAGTTAGGCTAGATGAAGTGGAAATGATGTTGTTCCAAGCATTTTGGAAAAGGAATACTCAACAGGCAGTACAGATTCTTTATCAGTGACTTAGTGATTTGCCATTTTGCAGATGATGTACAGAAGTGAAACATCCTGTGGAGAATAATGACTTTATGCACTCCATTTAAATAATGGTTTAAGATGGGCCTTCTTCTGGACCAAGGATGCTAGGAATGTATAAGTCAAAATTGCTCTGTTGGTAGAAAGTTTGTTTTGGCTTCAAGACATACAATATATTTATTAATCATATTTTTATCATTATTGCTAACTGGAATGGAGTTACGTCTGGTTTTTTCAGAGCAAAATGATATTAATCAAGAACATCTATTTTTCTGCATTTTTCTGATGTTAGTCTTTGAGACAAGTGGTAATTATGAAGACATTATGTGTTTCTCAACCTAATTTTATAAAGATTTATTATCTTGACTGTAAAATATCTACTGGATGTAACAATTTTTGTATTTTTGAACACTGCCACTTTCTTAGATGAGTTGTTGAGTAACATTGTGTTTTAAAGCTTGCACTAAAAATGCCAAATGCTAAAACCTTAGAATCAGTTTTTGTGTTTTTTTTTTTAATGCTAACTAGAGCTTTGAAAAAGTTAAAATGTCATCAGATAATCTGCTAGTTTTCATATAGCACTCTTGGTTTTATTTAACACTTTTTGACTCATGTATTGATATCATAAGTTTCAACATGTTTATGATCAAGTTTGTGGAAACTAAAAATTCTGATTATTTTAAAGAGTTCCCAAGGAGTTAAGTCATATTTCCTAAGTGTTCAGAAAGGCTTAAAATTGAGAAAAATTTTGATGGACACAGTAGTGATTGTATGAACTAGATAAATAAGAATGAGCTATAATTAGAATACAGAGCTAAAAGGTCTTTCAGTTAAGCAGTAATACTAGAACTTTTGTCTATCAAACATGGCTTTTCTAAATGCATGCTCCAGTAATTTTACTCACTGCAATATTTAATAGCTTATATTGTTTTCTTCGCCTCTGATAAAGAGTAATTGTCCAAAGCTCTTACTTAAAAATGAAGTTATTGAAATAAAATTTGATATGTTTTATAAATAGGTCCTGGATTTTGTCCCTTTTTATGGGGGGTGTGGAGGGTAATAAATTAGACATGTTGAACAGGCTAGATTTCTTAAAGGTAACAAATTTCTATTATAGCTAAGCATACTTTTAAGATTAGGACAGTTTCACAAATTTGAGAAACTAAGAATTGATAAGGTTTATTTGAAAATACTGAATGCTATTTTTTAGGTTATCAGTTCTTGCTGTTTGTGTAATCAACCCATTGAAACTAGGTAATGAAAATAATTCGGTGTATAGATTGTTCTGGTTTGTGTTATGCATGTTATATTTAGCATTGAAATTAACCCATTGGTCCCATGAGTCTGCAGAGCTTCTAATCTTCTGCCCTGCTCCTCCCTACCCAACCCCCTGCTCCCCATCCGCATGTCTGTTCTTTGAAACAAGCCAGCTCGGTGTCCAGATCTTCCCTTCTCTGTCTCCTAAAACTAGGAATATAGGCATGCACCACCATCCCTATCTGGTAGAGCACATTTTAAAAGAGAAACTAAGTTAAGATATCTCACATATGTTTGGGTGTCTGTAGATGTTATTCATAGAAATAATTGATGTGTGCTTTTAAAAAAAAAAATCAAGGGCTGGGAAGGTGGCTCAGTGGTAGGGGGCTTGTCTAGCAAGCACAAGGCCCTAAGTTCAACCCCCAGTGCTGCCAAATGGAAAAAAAAAATCACATTTGTAGAAAAAGTAAAAGTACTGAACCAGAGGATATAGTTTGTTGTTGTCAGTCTTGGGGCTTGAATTTGGGGCCTGACAAGCTGTCCCTGAGCTGTTTTGCTCATGGCTAGTGCTCTACTACTTTGAGCCACAGCCCTATGTCTGGTTTTCTGGTGGTTAATTGGAGATTAAAGTCTCACATACTTTCCTGACTGGGCTGGCTTTGAACTGCAATCCTTAGATCTCAGCCTCATGAGTAGCTAGGATTACAGGCATGAGCCATTGGTGCCTGGCTAGGATATAGTTTTTAGTTCAGTGGCTTCACAGGTTCTGTTTTGACAAGTTAAAAGTACTTATTTAACACGTTTTTTCCCCTGGCAGTACTGGGGTTTGAACTCTAGGATTTGCACTTGCTAGGCAGGCAAATCCTACCACTTAAGCCATACTTTTAGTTTTTCAGGTATGATCTTGCATTTTTGCTCTGGTCCAGCCTTGTACCACAGTCATACCTACACCTCCCAGCTGGGATTACAGGTGTGAAACACCATATCCAGATCATTGGTTAAAATCAGATACTCTGTCCATCTCCATTTCTTGAGTAGCTTGGAATACAGGTAGAAGTCACTGTATTTGGATCTTTAAAGTGTTTTTCTACAATTTCATAGTCTTAATGTAGTTTCTCTTTGCTTAACAAACTAATGTTCTTAGACTTTTCCTGAAAAACATTTATATAGCCTTTTCATTATTGTGCAAGCAGCAAGATTTTGGATTTGTGTATATATAGGGAATAAATAGAGAATATTGAGGTTGGGGATTCTCTTCTCTCATTGTAAAAATAGTACTATTGTTGAAAGAATTATCATCCAGAATATTACTTTATTTTTTTTTTTTTTTGGGTCCGGTCGTGGGGCCTGAACTCAGGGCCTGGGCGCTGTCCCTCAGCTCTTCAGCTCAAGGCTAGCACTATACCACTTGAGCCACAGCGCCACTTCCGGCTTTTTTCTTTTTGCTATGTGGTGCTGAGGAATTGAACCCAGGGTCTTGAGCATGCAAGGCAAGCGCTCTACCACTGAGCCACCTTCCCAGCCCCCGGAATATTACTTTAAAAAATGCCTGTCTGCTGGGTGCCCTTGGTTCAAACCTGTAATCATAGCTACTAAAGAGGCTGAGATCTGAGGAGTGTGGTTCAAAGCCACCCAGACAGGAAAGTCTGTGAAACTTTTATCTCCAAATAACCACCAGAAAACTGGAAATGGCACTATGGCTGAAGTGGTAGAGTGCTTGCCTTGAGTTGAAGAGCTGAGCGACAGTGTCCAGGCTGAGTTCAAGCCCCACAACCGAAAAAAAAAAAAAGCCTGTCTAATTCTAAAATTCTGAAAACTAATATGTACCCTTTTTATTGCTAGTTTGTTTTATTGAGGGGGGGGGGAGGAAATAAGCAATCCCCAGGCTTCCTGTAACAAACATTGGTTGGTATATTAGAATCTTGAGCCATAGTGTTATGTAATGTTTTCAGCATCTAACATATTAGGTTTAAAAAATTATAACAAAGGATGTCCAAAAAGAAATGTTCTTTAGAGTAAGGAAACTAGAAATGAACTTTAAATGCTGTGACTTGGAAGCCCAATATTGATATACTTTTAAAAAGTGCCACACCCTTCTTCTTCATTACAAGGTATAGCAAAGTGACAAGGGATACTTAACATTTTATGTTTTTTTGGGGGGTCCGGTCATGGGGCCTGAAATCTAGACCTGGGCGCTATCCCTCAGCTAGCACTCTACCACTTGAGCCACAGAGCCATGTCCAGCTTTTTTTTTTTTTGCTTATGTGGTGCTGAGGAATCGAACCCAGGGCCTCATGCATGCAAGGCAAGCGCTCTACCACTGAGCCACCTTCCCAGCCCCCTGTTTCTAAATTAGAGGAAATTTGATTCTACTTAGGAATGATTGTGTTTATGTTTGCATCTGGTTATAGGATCAGTCTGATTGATTTCATTTTGAAATAAATATGTAAGGACAGTTCTGCATTTCTCAAGCCTATTAAAAGAGGTTCTACCATCAGATACCAAAAGCTTTGGAAACACAAGTAGAACTTGGACAAATTTCTTTACTATATGATGTAAATCTTCGAAAATGACTCTCCTTCATGCTTTTATCCCCAGAGAACATAACAGTTTGAAAAAGGGCAGGCTGAATAAATAAGGTGGTTTTAAATAATGTGGTTAATGAGAGAGCATTATGAACATCAATGCTGGGATGGGTGCTGGTGGCTCACTCCTGTAATCTTAGTTACTCAGGAAACAGATCTGAGCATCTCAGTTCAAATCTAGCATGAAGGTCCATGAAAATATCTCCAATTAACCACCAGAAAGTGGAGCTGTGGTTCAACTAGCCTTGAGCATAAAAGCTCAGAGACAGCACCCAGGTCCTGAGTTCAAACCCCACGACTAGCACATATACACACAGACACAAATAGTGCAAGCCTAATTAAGAAATGAATAGCAGCTAGAAAATCTAGGCAACAGTAAGAAGGGAAAAGGATTATTTCCCCCAGTTTTGTTGTTTCTTAACTTCAAATATCTAAGGCACAGCTGGGTTATGTGATTAATCCCTGGAACCAGAAAAAGTCTTTGCACTTGATTAGTTTGTGTAATATTAAGCCTCTTGTAAAACCAAAAGTATGCTATATGTATCTCTTACAGAGCCATAGGAAGCCACAAAGGATTAGTTCTAAGTATGTACTTAGATATATATGATATTCTTCTGTCAACAAGAACAGTTTTACTTTGAGATGAAAAAGTTTTAAATGTTTTAAGTCTTTTCTTGAAAAGATAGTTTAAAGATGGTTTTATAATAAATTTTGAAATATGAAAAATATAGCTATTTTTAAGATGAATAGGGAAAGTTAATATTTCAATATTCAAAATCTGCTCTGTTGGTATCTGCTCTCAAAGTTACAATTTAAAGTTGTTTGAAAGGACAAATCGTATTAGGCCAAAATTATACTTGATCTTTTTTTTTCAGACTATGAAAATTTATTACTATTGTGTTTTTATCATTGAAATTTATGATCTTGGTCTTTCCTTTTTGCCTTTGTATAGAGCCAAAAGAGACACATTGGCTACTTTAACGACCTTAAAGCGGACTCCAGGAATGTCACCCACAGCATGACCTTTTCGGCCAAATCCAGCAACCAGAATTTCATCATTTTCTTCAATAAAATTCAAGCAACGATCATTGGGTACAAAAGCTGTGATTTTCTTGCCATTCTTGATCAGCTGCACCCTGACACACTTTCTGATAGCAGAATTCGGCTGCTTGGCTTCAACTCCTACTTTCTCCAGCACAATTCCCTTTGCATGGGAGGCGCCCCCAAACGGGTTGGCTTTCAGGGCTGTGCCCAAATGGGCTTTCTTATACTATTTATCATGCCACTTCTGGTCACGTCGGTGACTACGGAGCTTCTGGGCAGTATGAACACCGCCACACTTGCCCATCCTGCCGGCGCCACGGGCCTGAGCGAAAATAGTTGATTTTTTTTTGGGGGGGGGGTCTGGTCGTGGGGCCTGAACTCTGGGCCTGGGCGCTGTCCCTCAGCTCTTCAGCTCAAGGCTAGCGCTCTACCACTTGAGCCACAGCGCCA
>NW_012267299.1:6473065-6531577 GCF_000151885.1 Dipodomys ordii
AACTCTGGGCCTGGGCACTGTCCCTCAGCTCTTCAGCTCAAGGCTAGCGCTCTACCACTTGAGCCACAGCGCCACTTCCGGCTTTTTTCTTTTTGCTTACATGGTGCTAAGGAATTGAACCCAGGGCCTCAGGCATGCAAGGCAAGCACTCTACCACTGAGCCACCTTCCCAGCCCCTAAAAAAAAGTAAAGTACTTTTTGTACAGTTTTTATTGTAAAAATGCTGTACAGAGGGGTTACAGTTACATGAGCAAGGTAATAAGTACATTTCCTATTGAGCATCGTTGCCTCCCCCTTTGTTTTCCCCCTACCATCCCTTACTTCCTATCTCCACAACTATACTCTGCCTAAATTGTAAAGTTCACTTTTTCAACACAGTGTCTTGTACGTCTCATTGTTACAATGGGTCAATCTGTATCCCTAGTTAAGCATTTTGTTTTTTCCCTTCCTCTCCCTGAATTAGATAAGTGTATATACAAGATGCAGGGCACCCACATCAAATACAGTGAAAATAAGGGTTATACCATGGGGGAGGAACATACCAAAAAAAAATCACACAGCACATTATAAATATGTTAGAAAGAAAAAAGATATTTATGCCCCTATCTTGGGGTTCATCTTGCTTAACATCATCTTATATGGTCATATGTACATGATTTATCCACATTTTTCTTCAACGTCAAGCCACTGAATCTCAATTATAAGTGGAATTTCATTTTGTTTAGAGAACTCCCCTGTTTTCTTCTTTCCCATGAATTCCAATTACCATTCCATTTCTCTCTCTGCTGTCCTTTCAGGTTTTCCTGATTGATTTTTCTCCTGTTTGATTTCTGTCTCATCTTTACATTAAGGTCTCTATGGTTTCTTGCATATTATCTAATTTTGTCGGTCAGGGGGGTTGAACTCTGGGCTTGAGCTCTGTCCTTGCTCTCTTCAGCTCAAGGCTCTACCACTCTCAAGTGCCACTTCCAGTTTTCTGGTGGTTAATTGGAGTTTCAGGGCTTTTCCTGCCCAGGCTGGCTTTGAACTGTAATCCTCAGTTCTCAGCCTCTTGAGTAGCTAGGATTATAGGCATGAGCTACTAGCACCTGGCTTACATTTTATGTTTACATAATTTGTCTATGTTCATGGCTTAGTCCTTTGGAATCTTCACCTGGAGGAGAGCCCACTGTTTACCTTATTCTCCTAAGATGTATCTGTGAGTGGTTCTTGTTTCGCCTTCACAGGTAGAGGACACACGTCAAATTAGTGATCAAAGGAGAAACAATTGTAAGCAAATTCATAAACATAAAGATGACTAAGTCCTGGATAGGATTCAAGTCTAAAAGCATCTAGGCGATGTTAAAAGTGAACTCTTAAGCTAAATGGAATACACAAGTGCATATCAGAAAATACAAAGTAATCGAGTTTTCACTACTTTTATTTGTTAAACAGTCATATGGACAAAGTGAGTTTTCCATAGTACATTCATTGGGTGTGTCCCTTGTCATTTTGTGGCATCCAGGATCCTGGTTGGAAGGTTTTACCAGTGCTGGTGGGAGCCTCTGAGGGTTCTTCCTTTCCAAAGTGTGGAGCAGAGGCATGCCCTTTTATCTCAGTTTGCATAGGTGGAGGCAAGAGCTCTTCCTTCGTCTCTTTACTGAGCAGTTTTTCTTTCTCATAAAAATCTTGGCTTTTTCTTTTCATTTCTTCTCTATATTTTTCATTCTTTAGTATTTCCTGCACACAGTTACAAGTGGAATAAATTAAAATTCTAGTCAAACACCAGAAGGATTTTTATAACAAAACAAAAATATAGCAAAAATATAAAAATCAAATTTGCTTTGTATTTGAATGTATACAATAAAAGTTTGAAAAGACTATTTGATTATTTATCAGTATTAAAAAGTCCATAATTTTATGTTATAATAGAAAGATGATGGAAGGCCACAGAATAGAAATATTTATTTACCCAATGAGTGAAACAATTTAGCATGAAATAGTACACAAAAGTATTTTAAGACACTCTATGAAAGATTTTCTAGGTTTAACTATATCTGGCCATATAGTGCATCATTAGTGGCTATTTTCCTACTGCAGGGGAGAAGCTGTGATAATCTTAGAAAGATACTCCGACCTGCCACACTTTCACTGTGGAGATTAAAGCATGAATGCCAAGGCTGATTCAAGCCCCACTTATTTCCCTCCCTCTAGGTGGTTCTGGTGAAGACAACAAGGCAGAGCTCATTATGTTGCAGACACTAGCTCCAGAGAGAGTTTGCTATGGAAATGCTTCCTCAAATCAGTGCAAACCATTTGTTCAGTGAAGGTGTTTTTCAGATTTGCTATTCTGACTAGAACCATCTAAACTAAAAATTACAATTAATCTATTTTTATTGCTGTGCTTCATTGAATATAAGACTGCCACTTGTGCATCATTATTAGATGAACCACTAAAAGGTTCTGGGGTAAGATGGCAGAATAGAAGTAAATGCTTCATGGGACTCTGAGTAGCAAGAATCAGGAGGAACTCAACTCCATAAATATGAATCCTGGAGATAACAGACTAGCAGTCCTAGCCACAGTTCTTACAAGCTTTAAATCCAGTATGGAGATTTGTCTGAACATGACTCCTGCACACTAGGCTAGTTTTAGAAAAGAAATCCTTACATCACAAATCACCTCTCAGTGCTAAACCAGGAGCCATCTTGAAAAGGAATCTATCATTGGAGACTAAACTATTCTGGGGATCAGAAAACATGCAACAATAAAAATTCAGGTCCTCTGGAAGAGACACACTGCTGCACTAAATAGGGGAAGAGCCACAAAAGATAGTTGTGGAGAAGGCGAGGGTTAGCATTGAGCCTAAGAGGTTTGAGAAAACTGAAGGGCAATGTGCTTGTTGGGAAAACCAGTTTTATGTGGATTAATACTGGGTCCAGGTCTGACAGTGTGAGACTGAGGCTGGTAGAGACATGGACATACCTCCCTTCTATGCTGAGTATAGAACTCAGTCATCTGATTGCTTCACTGGCTCTCTGGGGGTGTCAAGGGATAGTCCATGGCTTAGACATCTGCCATGCTACTGAGTGTACAAATTAAGTTCTTCTGGAATGAGTGGGTAGCTACCTTACCCACATACTGCTGAAGATCATTAAGGCTAATGGTGACACTAGGTACACATTAAAAGAAATCAAAAGAATAAAAAACAAATCCCCTGAACTTGCCAAATACATATTACCTCACCATAGGCTCTACCATAATCCTTAACTACTCTGGCCTACCAGAAAATTCCAGGCAGGACTCAGCCTACTTTTACCAC
Organism: Dipodomys ordii; assembly: GCF_000151885.1. Taxonomy (NCBI): domain Eukaryota; kingdom Metazoa; phylum Chordata; class Mammalia; order Rodentia; family Heteromyidae; genus Dipodomys; species Dipodomys ordii. The sequence goes on from NW_012267299.1 coordinate 6,476,367, forward strand.
CTACTTTTCAATAGAAGCTTAGAGTGACAACAGGCCTCAGCTTTGACACACTATCCTTGGCACACATGGTAGATTCCAGTATTGTAAGACCTGCAAAGAAGCTTCTATAATTCTAACACCTTATTAAGAAGAAATTTTTGACTTAGTCTTCTCTTCTTTTTATTCATCTAATTTTATTTCTATTTTCTAATCAGATTTTCATCTAACTCTTCTTCCTCCTCGTTCATTTTTCTTTCCTTTTTTTACTGATAATTCTTTCTTTTTAATTTTTGTTATAATTCATTTTAACATTTATTAATTTTAACCTTTATCCTATATTACTTTTGCCTCTTTCTTTTCTATGGTTATTGGTGGAACAGTTGTGTTTAAGTGTTTTTACTGTGTTAATATATCAGTTTCTTCCCTATGTAGTTGTTAGTGTAGTTTGTTTTCTCCTTTCTGAAAGATAGTAGAGATGGAGCTCTTAAGAGTAAGCTGCTGGGGCTGGGAAGGTGGCTCAGTGGAAGAGTGCTTCCCTTGCATGCCTGAGGCCCTGGGTTCTATTCCTCAGCACCACATAAGCAAAAAGAAAAAAGCCAGAAGTGGCACTGTGGCTCAAGCCTTGAGCTGAAGAACTGAGGGACAACGCCTACGCCCAGAGTTCAGGCCCACAACTGGACCAAAAAAAAAAAAGAGTAAGCTGCTAAGGGGCTGGGAAGGTGGCTCAGTGGTAGAATGCTTGCCTTGCATGCATGAGGCCCTCAGTTCAATTCCTTAGAACCATATAAGCAGCAAAAGCCAGAAGTGGGGCTGAGGCTCAAGTGGTAGAGTGCTAGTCTACAGCTGAAGAGCTGAGGGACAGCACCTGGGCCCAGATGTTCAGGCCCCACGATCGACCAAAAAAAAAAAAAGAGGAAGCTGCTAAGAAGTCCCTTATATAACAGTGAAAACAATATGCATCCTTACAGATGAATAAATCTCCACATAAGAACATGAGAAATATGAAAAAAAATCAAGATTTTTATTCTGTAATGGAATCAAAAGACATTCAACTGTATAAAATGCCATACAGGGATGGAGTGTAGCTCAGTGTAAGCAAAATGCTTACCTAGCAAGTGCAATGTGCTAGTGTTCAATCCCCAGTACCAAAAGAGAAAAGACAAATACAGTAAAAATTAATGCCAGAGAATTCAAATGGTTATTTTATAAAATGATCAATGAATTTAATGAGAAAAAAAGAATTAAAATGCTGATTGAGTTAAGTGAGACAATACAGAATATAGAGTAATTCAAAGAAATATAGATTCTAAAAAAATAATCAGAAATCTTGGAAATGAAATACTTAAAAACTCAAACATCTCAGGTGAAAGGCTTACTAACAGACTAGATCAAGTAGAAGAAAGAATATTAGGGTTGAAACCACAAAGAGGCAGGTACAAGTGGCACATGCTTGTAAGTCTAGGTACTTAGGAGGCTGAGACATGGAGGATTGTGGTTCAAGGTTCAAAAACAGTCAGGGCTGTTTTTAAGAGACTCCATATCTAAAAACCTGTAAAATGCTGGACAGAAGGCATGCTCAAGTGGAAAAGCACCAGCTGTGAACATAATAAAAACTGAAAGTTCTAGGCCCTGATTTCAAGACTCTGTAGTGGAACAAAAAAAAAAAAACAAAAACATAGGTTAAAAAAAATTAGAAATAGGGCATACAACCCTTTGAATACTCAGTATAGACAAAGAAGCAGAGGACCAAGCTAAATGTAAAGGAAATCTATTAAAGGAAATAATACCAGAGAATCCATAAAATCTTGTAAAAAGATATGGGCACCCAGATATTGAGGCATTAAGAACACTAAATAGACCTTAAGAGGACCATAAAAGGATCCTTCCACCATATTACAGTAAACTACTAAAAGTACAGTGCAGAAAAAGAATATTGGAAACTGCAAGAAAACTCTGAGTCATTTATAAAGACAAACAGAATAACAACAGATTTTTTTTTCAGTGTAAAGTCTAAAGCCTAGGAGAACATGAGGGATTTATTTAAACTCCTGAAAGAAAATAACTACCAACCTAGATTTATGTTTCCAGCAAAGTTATTCTTCAGAATTGAAAGATAAAGAAAGACCTTCCAAATTAAGCATAAACTCATGAGCACTAGACCAGTATTTCAGATATACCTAAAGAAAATCTTACATGTAGAACAGGTAGCAAAACAAATATAATCATGAGAACACAGGAAAGAAGAAATCTCACTAGAAATGTAGACAAGCAAATGAAATTAAGAAAGAACCAAACAAAACTCAGTAAACCATCAAAACTCAAAGACAAATACAAAGCGGAACAAATAGATTATTCAAAACAAATAGAAGCAAACAACAAAATGACAAAAACCTTTCAATAATAACCTTTGAATGTAAACTGTTTTAACTTTAGAATTAACAGAGACAGGAGACTGGTTGGTTGGATTAGAGAAGACTTAATAATTTGCTGCCTGAAACTCACTTTCCCCACCAAATACAGATACTGGCTGAAAAGACTGAAAACAATATTTAAGTAAATGGAATCTGACAGCAAGAAAAAGTAGCTATACTTATATCTGACAAAACATTTCAAGCTAAAATTGGTATGAAGAGACAAAGAAGGTTACCTCATATTGACAAGGGGAACAAACCACAAAGAAGATGTAATGCTTGTAAATATAATTCACTGAACATTAGAGCATCCAATTTTATAGAACAAATATTATAGGACCTAAAGGGGAAGATAGGCCCAAATATAATAATAGTGGATTGGATTATACTTTTACTAATAGACAATCTAAATTTGCCCCCAAATCAACAAACATCTAATTTAATTATAGATCAAATGTACTTATCGACATCTATATAATATTTTACCCAAGATTGGCACATTGTTTTCATCAGCACACTGACCCTTGTCCAAAATGGATACTTTGGTAACAAAGGAAGTTTCAACAAATATCACAAAATAGACAATTTGTTGTATCTTCTTAGAATATAATAAAACTAGAATTCAATAACAAAATAAACTATGCAAATATATGGAAATTGAAAATAATTTTTTTAAAATATACAGTGGGTCATCCAAGAAACTGGAAACACAAAACAGCAGAACCTGTGGGACACAGGGAAAGAAGTTGTAACGATGGAAGTTTATAGCTATGGGAACTCACATTAAAGCAGTTAAAAAACAAAACCAGAGAGATCCCAAATAACTTAAAAATGCATCTCAAGATTTTAGCAAAACAAGAGCAAACCAAACTTTCAATCAGTAAAAGGAAAGGAGCCAATAGTAGTCAGGGAAGGAATAAATAGAGACAAAAGGAACAATAAAAAAATTAATAAAACAAGGAATTGGTTCCTTGGAAAGGTAAAGAAAATTGACAAACCCTAAGCTAAACTAACCAAAAGATAGAGAGAAGACCCAAATAAACTAGATTGTAATAAATAAAAATAATGATAGTAAAATACCACTAAAATTAATGAGATCATTACAGAATATTAAATAAAAAGTATATGCTAATTAATTAGAAAATAGTGAGTAAGCAGACAAATTTATGGACACATATGACCTATCAAAATTAAAGAAAATATATGATTGTGGTTTGTGGGCAGAAAGGTCTGATATTCTGCCTGAACAAAGAAAAAAGAAACATACCTTTAAAGCATGAAATATAGTAATTACATATTTTATCTTTATTAAAATTCCTTTCTCTGTCATAATGATCTTTTTCCTAAATGGATGAAAAAATTTTGATTTTTTTGACAATCAGTATTTTCTGGCTTTTCTTTAAGAACATATGTCATTTATAATGTGAAGATTAGAATGCTGAAGTAACTGACTAATATCTGACAACATTGACAAAAACAAGTTCTCTCAAGTTATTTTTAAATTTTGACACTTAAAAAAATGACAATTAAGAGTCCATCAGTGAGCCACAAAGGGCAAGTGATTCCTAGCCTGAGGAGCTGTGGGGGTGACAGGACTCCATGATTCTGAAAGCCATACGTGTTTTCAGGGAAATTTTTATCCATCTGTTTCTGATTCATTAGCACTTATCAAAATGTTATTCCATGAGATATTTGAAGTCAAAGACACCATGTAACAGCCTATTAATGAGCCTAAAGAGTTTTTTACTCTCTTCTTTTTTGAGAAAGATATAAGAAGTTTTCTCTTCTCTTTTCTTTCAAACAGTCACATCCTATATAGTGATTCAGACTATGAAACAAATCTTTGGGAAAGCACATGAAATGCGAAGACAGAAGTCTGGGTATGGAGATTGACCAATATGATCTTTCTCTAGGTTTCTCCTGTTTCAGAGCTTATTCAATCACCATATGCCACACACCTTTTTGGAGTTTCAATTCCTTTATCTGAAAATAGGAATGAAGTTAATTTAAAACAGTTTGCTGCTGGGTGCTGGTGGCTCATGCCTGTAATCCTAGTTACTCAGGAGGCTGAGATCTAAGAATACCTATTTAAAGCCAGCCTCAGAAGAAAAGTTGGTGAGACTCTAATCTCCTCTTAAGGTCTATTTAGTGTTCTTAATGCCTCAATATCTGGGTGCCCATATCTTTTTACAAGATTTTATGGATTCTCTGGTATTATTTCCTTTAATAGATTTCCTTTACATTTAGCTTGGTCCTCTGCTTCTTGTGTTGACAATTAACTACATAGTGATTATGATTTTATAAATCTACAATGTCAATTGGAAATATCTTTTTTGTTCCCCTTACCAACTTCTAGAGTTCTGGGGAAGGATGCTAAGTGTACATGGATTACAGAGTCTTTCATATTGGAATGTAGGCCAAACGGTATTATTGGTTTGAAAGCAAGTGTCTTTGGTATGTGACTGTGTTTACGTTATTTATACCTCCGTTACTCTCACAAATACTCTTCATATTGTTAGGTCCTCTGAAAACCTTCTTTTTAGCCAGATATCAGGCTTGGGCTCAGGACCTGGGCACTGTCCCTAAGCTTGTTTTGCTCAGGGCTAGCACTCTACCACTTGAACCAAATGCCACTTCCAGCCTTTTTGTTTATGTGGTACTGAGGAATTGAACCCAGGTTTCCATGCATGCTAGGCAGGCACTCTACCACTGAGCCACATTCCCAGCCCTGAAAACTTCTTAATAGTGATTAAGAACATGGGCTCTGAAGCCAGACTGTCTGCATACAAGCCCTCAATGTGGCTATTGGCTACCATACAGGAGAGCACAGATACAAAACATTTCCACCACTGCAAAAACCCTCAGTGGGAATGTACTGCTCTAGATTGATTCCAGTAAAACTTAAACCTCCAAAAGGTTGGGCTGATTCACATGTTAATTAATAGTCCTTCAGAACAAAACACACTATTTTCTAAAGAGAAAAAGCAAAATCCACTGTTCATCATGCTAGCAAGAAGTGAAGAATGGTGACCCAAAGCAATCAATAGAAGTGGAACCAGAAATGACTGAATTAACAAGGACTTTACCAGAGCCAATATAAAAATGTCCAAAGATTTAAAAGAAAAATAACTATTAAGAAGAAAGAGCCAGATGCCAGTGATCCTAGCTACTCAGGGGACTAAGATCTGAAGAATTATGGTTTAAGGTCATCCCAGGCACAAAGTCCAAGAGATTCTATCTCTAAAATCACCCACAAAAGAAATTGGACTGCAAGACTGGCTTAAATGGTACTGACCCAGCTGAGTAAGCACACCAAGGAAGCACAAACCCTGATAAGGGTAGGGGGTGGGGTGGGTGGGGCAAAGCAAAGAAATGGTAACAATGAAAGGGAACCAAATGGAACTTGTTCAAGTGAAAAATAAAAATGTTTAGTATGATAAATTAAGCGGACTGCTTAAACATCGCACTATAGAAGAAAAGAACTGGGAATTGGATTAGTGATTAGATACTGTGGAAACAAAGCAATGTAAAATACACAAACTGAGATGAGAGATTTTTGTTTTTAAAGTGAACAGAGCCTCAGTAAGTGGTGGAACAATATCAAGTGGTCTAATACATAAGGAACTGGAGTCACAAAAAGAAAAGGAAATAACTGAAAATAGTCATGTAGGTATAATATTTGTATATCCAAAAAGCTTAATAAACTCCAATCAGAATAATCATAAACACCAAAGCAAGTCAAAATCAAATTGATGAAATAACTGATAAAGAGAAATTCTTTTGCTAATTTTTGTTTTTTTTATTGTTACTTTAAAGGGGGGGGGAGTTACAGTTTTATAAGTCAGGTAACATGCACATTTCTTTTTGGACAATGTCCTCCCTTCCCTGAGAAATTCTTAAACTACCAAAAAAATACAAGGAAAAAGAAACATCACTGAGTTGCAATGCAACCTTGAAAGACATGAAAATGACTTAAAAGGCTTCAAGAAAAACATCTTCCAACTTAGAATCTCATATTTTGTAAAATATCCTGTAAAAAAATCAAGGGATTTTTTTAGACAAGAACATTTTCAGACAAAGGCTGAATCTGTCACAAATCAAATCTCTACTATAAAAAATTTAAAGGAAATACTTCAGGAAAAGGAAAGTGATACACCATATAAACTGGAATAAGCCCCACAAAAAGAGAGTACAGGAAATGATGAGAATTGAGAACTTCATTGCAGAGATAATCAGCACACTGCTAGATACTGGATATCCTAGGACTATGTCCATCTATTCCCAATTTACTGAGCCTATGGGAGACATCATTGCACTCTATAGTGAAAGTACTGCTAAGCTTTTGAAACTTATTGTGACATTGTAACAGTACTCTTTCTCATTACCTCCCCACTTCTGTCCAACAACAAGTCTGGGCTCACCAAACCTTCCAAGTAGTAGAGCACTGTCCTCACTCCCTCCAACTTGCCTGGAACAATATGTGAACAATGGTCCTTGTCTTTCTGAAGCTCAGCTTCATGCAGCTAACAATCAGAAAGCCATTCAAGTACTCAGTGTTCAAGAATATCATTCTTCACCAGTTTCATAGTCAGTATTGACAATGAAGAAAATGAGCTGTCATCAGTGGTATATATTAAATGCTTGAATTTATATATATTTTCTGTGTCAAACTGTAACACCAGTACAATGAAGGATAAGGAAAAGAAAATGTGACTGCTACTTGCTCAGTCTCTCAACAAGCTTACCATTGTTTGTGTAACATAGATAATAGCTATTTGTTGTATAGCATTAAATAATTCAGTAACACTCAAGTCTTTCATACGCCATGACTTTGTTAAGAGCTACCATAAGGGCACTTATGGTAGCTGCATCTATCTACTCAGTATTGTAAATTGCATCAATGGTAATGCCAAAAGCTTTTAAACTTTTTTTTTTGTAAAGCTTAAGTATTCAGTCTACTAGGACATGTAGTTCATTCACAGACACTAGTGAAATGAGATATATTCAGTCAAGAAGTATTTCAGTAATGCTTTATATACACACATATATGATGATGCTACTGGTATAACATTAATGTCAAACATAAGATTCCTTGATAATAGACATCAAACTTATTTGTATTATTTATTGGGAAGGGAAACTGGGGTCTCACAAGGGCAAAGCCACTACACTCTACCACTAAATTTATATAATTTTTGTATTATCAATAGACATGGAAATGGAATACAACTAATGTTCATTCCTTTATTTGGGAATTATCACTTGTTTGAGAGTGCTCTGAATCTAACTAGGAAAAGATTCAAATCTATTCAAGTTGAATCCATACATACGTGCCACACCTTCATATATATTTGATATCCATGCCCCTTTAGAATTTAGTATTTATTAATGGTCGCCATTTTATTTCAAGTATTTGAGAGTATGTTCAAATTTATGTTCAAAACACAAGACAAAACCTAAATAAAGTCTAAAATAAGTTTAGTAGAGCTTCACTTTTAGAAAGACTTCTGAATTATAAAAGAACAAGAAAAGACTCAAAAGTTGATCTTAGGTCCATGATACTGGGTTCTTATTAATTAAATCTTTTTAAGGCTCATTTATAACATCCAAGTTTTATCATACACAAAATATAAGAACTCCAATTTATAAAGTTGAACTCAAAATTACAACATCTTTAATATCTACTGGAGCTAGATATATATTTTGAAAGCACATATAGGATAAAGACACAATGGAACTTTTGGTGTTAGAGAAACAGCAACTTTCTGGGTTGGCATCTGGGTTGGTGTATATACACAATGGAATTCTATGCCTCCATCAGAAAGAATGACATTGCCCCATTTGTTAGGAAATGGAAAGACTTGGAAAAAATTATATTAAGTGAAGTAAGCCAAGTCCAAAGAAACATAGGTCCCATGGTTTCCCTTATTTGCAATATCTAGTATATGTCTGAGTCAAGCAGAAAAGGTCAGATAAGGTGATGTTAGGAAAATGAACCCTAAGATATGTATTTTAAATGTTTTATTTCTTTCATGCATTTGTTTCTAACACAATTATAAGATTATTTCTTTGTTGCTTTGTATGTCCCTCCCCCACAGTATAACCCCTACTTTCACTGCATTTGATGTCAATATAATTTGTGGAGGGGAAGGGGAAAAACAAGTCATTTAAATAAGGATACAGGTAGACCTATTGCAACAATGAGAAGTACAAGATGTCATGTCGAAAATGAACTTTACAATTTGGGCGGGGGGAGGACTGGGGGGTAGGATGGGAAGGCAAGGGAAGGGTAAACAGAGGAGGAAGCTACAATGCTTGATAAGAAAGGTACTCATTATCTTGCCCATGTAATTGTAACCCCTCTGTACAGTATTTTCACAATTAAAGAAAAGCAACTTTATAGCACATTTTAGATTACTAAATATGTTCTCTGAATCCATATTTTTACCTCTTATTAGACATATAGGATAAATTGAACTACTAATGAATAACTGATTTTATTGACTATTAAGCATTTTAAAGGATGAATTCATAACCTTTGAATCAATTAAATTTTTTGAATACTAAAAGATTTAGTAAATAGATTAGAAGCTAAATTTGTCTTGAAGCATGTTTCTGAAACCCGATACAATATGTGCCAGACAGGTATAACCATCTTACATTATATATTAGAAATACAGCCCTCATACAACAACTTAATTATAATGGGAACTTGATGTTTTAAGATGTTCCAAGATGAATTTTTTCAGGTCTCATGCATGTTCTTCTTATAGTTAATTTTATAATGCTGAGAAATAATAATTCAGGTTTAGTAAACACTACAGTGATATCTAAGCTTGAAAATAAAGCCAAATTCTTTAATTAAATTACACTTTCTAGTTTTGACAAGTTGAAATTCCAGTTATTAGTGGGGTGCTGCTACATGCTAGCTACTCAATAGGCTAAGACCTGGAGGATCTCAGCTCAAAGCTAGCCTAGGAAGAAAGTCTTCAAGACTCTTTCTCTAAAACTGCCAGCAAAACGATGGACTTGTGGGTTAAGGGCTAAGTGGTATAGAATGCTAGCAGTGAACAAGAAAGCTGATTAAAGTGAGAAGGCTGATGTTCAAGGCCCAGTTCTCCTGCCACGCCCCCCCCCCCCACTAAAAGGGGTACACAGGTAGAGGGAAGAAGGATGAGCAAATGCAGTCATATAAAATGCACATTATGTATCATATATATGATGTACATAATGTAAATCAATATACATTATGTAAAAGTGGAACTCTAATTTGAGGATAGGGACAGGACTGGGAAGGATGAGAACAATGGAAGGAGGCGACAATGATCAAGATTCACTGTACACATAACCTGAGTTCTGAAATTGAAACTCGTTTTTGCAACTACTTAATAAAGTAGTTTTTAAACAAGAAATATTAAATAATGAGATCATCATTTTTAATCTAGGAAAGAAAGAATAAAACAGAGGGTATGCTTTGGTCCCTCAAGGACAATTAGTATTAAAATCCAAAACAAGTCCTGATCGATTAGTAATAAAAAGGAATTTAATCTTATCCAGATGGTAGTAGGAATCAAAGGGTAAATAAATGACAGCACTTAGGTTAGTAGGCTAGCAATGGGTTGCTAAGAAATCTATTAGAATAAAACAACAGCCAAGCGGGTTATGTTTTAGCAGACGTTGCTCCTGCTATGTTTTCTTGCCAATCACTAGTGTGCCTCTGCCAAATCAATGTCATATTTAATTTATTCACATTCAAATTTATTGCAAACAACCTTTGATCACTTACAATGATGAAAATATACACTGAATTTTGTTGTTTTGACATACTTTCTTGAACTTTCCTCCTGTGTTTTTTTCCTCAAAACATTTCTAATTGAAGGAAGTTGATCTCAGTGATTTTTGCTATTTGAGGGGACAACTGTAAGGTTTGTTCATATTCTTTGTTGGCTAGGAATTTCTGGCATTGAGTTTTCTATCTCTGAACTTGAGCCAGATTAATTATTAAATCTTGAAATGTCACTAAAATGAGCTAATCATAGAGCTCAAGTCATTAACAGTGTTGCAGGTAGTATTTCCTTTAATAAAATAAATGAACTTCTACACAATGAAAAAAAGTACCTCTGAGCATAACGACACAATTATTTAATTGAAAAGTTAAACATGAATAAAAAATAATTGGAGTCATTTACCTTTAGTTCTATTTAATTGAGCTATCCTGGTGGGAGACAAGGGAAACCTTACTCCCTTGTGTGACAAGGGGAAAGACCGTAATCCCTGCAAAAAAAATAAAATAAAATAAAAATCTGGTCTCCATAGCTTTCTGGGTTTGGCCTTTGAGAGTGGGAAAGGCAGGAGCACTGGAGGAAAGAGAAGGCTCCATCAGTGAGTGACTGCTAACTTTATAGGGCTGCTAAGGAACAGGAGCTATAGGGAGAAAAGATTTCTCTCCTATCCCAAGAGGGGAAAAGAAGGATTGGAAAACAAGTGAGATACAGAGAAGCTGCAGCTCTAGTCTTACAAAACTTCCTATGGAGAATAAAAAATGTAGTGGCCATTAAAGTGAAGAGTCCATATAACCCAAGGAGCACCAAGAGTTGCTGGCAGTCTCCAGAAGCAGCGAGTGACATAGAGTAGATTCCCTCAGAGCATCCAAAAGGAACCAACCTTGGGGATGGTTAGTCTAGATTTCACACTTTGGCTTTTCAGAACTCTGTGTTCCAGATATATAGCCCAGGAACTACCAGAGCATAAAAGATGTTTATCAATGGCTCTAAATCTTCTGTTCTCTGTTCCTGAAAAGGGATGATTTTAATCTTCTTGTGAGGATGTAGCAATTTGAATAAATCATGGAGAATATTATATACAGCCCATAGAAACCTGGACATAGGAAGCTGCAGGTAAACATCATGAGCAGGTCAGTTGACTTGAGGGACCAATATACTGATTTCAGACCCTCGCCTTAGCCTCTGAGTAGCTGCAGCAGAAGCCGTCACTCATACGGACCAAGTTACTGCTGCAGGTGGTGGAAGTGAATAACAGAGAAGGTGCCAGAAGACAGCAAGCTCAAGAACCAGAGGCTAAAGCAGGGCAAAACAGCCTCACCTAGTACTAAAAGGTACCTCCTACAGTGGGAGAAAGAGTTCAAAGCCTAGGAAGCTGCAGCACTGGTATACCACAGCAGTTGCAGCAGTAAGGAGGAGAAGAGGCCTTGCAGAGATGACTGTCCTTCACACCTACTTTCTGAAGAACTAAGGTGAAGTCTCAGAAAACCTTTTGGTCTTCCTACGCAACATCCAGACAAAAATCCAGCCTATTATGGTTAATTGAAATAAAAGTCTCGTAAACTTTCTTACCCAGGGTGGCTTTGAACCATGACCCTCAGGTCTTAGCCTCCTAAGTAGTTAGGATTACAAGCATGATCCACTCATCAGTGCCTGACTCTTTATTGGGGATGAGTACTGGGGATTAAACTCAGGGCCTCACACTTTCAGGCAGATGCTCTACCACTTGAACCACACCTTTAGCTCTTGTTCTGCATTGGTTATCTTTGAGGTAGGGTCTTGCTTTATGTGATGGCTGGCCTGGGCTATGATCCTGCTACTTGTGCTTCCCCTTGTTATAGGAGATAACATTGTACACTACTGCATTCCGGTTGAGCAGTAGTCTTGTGAACTTCTCCTTTTAGGTCTGGGCTGGTCTCAGAACCGTGATCCTCGACTTTCAAGTATCTAGGATTACAAGCTTGAGCCACAGCTTTATAATATTATCTGAAGATATTTAGGTTTTGGACATTGAGCAGAACAGAATTTCCAGATAAAGATGTCCAGTTACCTTTAAATTTCAGACAAACAAACAACTTAGTATTTATGTCCTAAAAATTATAGACTTACTCTTCAAATTAAAATTTAATGGTCTTCATTGTGTTTCTGTTTGTTTAATCTGGCAATCATAAATCATGATTATACTTTATTTTGAAACTATGACTGGCAACTATAGAAACTGGATTGGAGGAAGGCAGGCCAAGAACAGAGACATCAGTTAGGATGTTACTACAAAAATGCATATACAAAATCATTAGGACAGGGGCCAAGACAATGGGTGCGAGATGGAAAGGAAGCGTCAGATGAAAGTAAGGGAGAAAGTCTTGGTTACAAGTATAGAGATGAAGGAGACCAGAAAGATGACAGCTGATGGGATTAACCATGATAGAAAAAAGCGGTTTCATTTTCAACATGGCAAATTTGGGATGCCTGTAAAATATCCAGGTTCTTGTATCAAACTGTTAGCTCTATCTTTTTGGTCAAAGTTCTAAACATTTCAGGTTTCAAGAAGTTCTTCAGAACTCAATTCTAGGCCTGGTCTTTCCATACTACTTAAAACAAATTTTTTTCCTTTCAATTTACAAGTTTAATACTATCTCAGCACATTAAGTATGTTACCAGTGAATTATAAATCTATCTATAACTATCTAATCTTAGAGTTGGATGTTTAGTAGACATTTTCATTTAAGTATGACACTGAGACTCAGAAGACTACCTTAAGGTCACATAATTAGCCTATACTTGAAACAAGAGTCTGCCTCCACTGTGTTCTCTTTTCCTACTAATTACTGCCTCATACAGCTCTCAACAAGCCGCACATATGGCTCAGCATATCAGTGCTATCTAACTCAAGTGTTTCCCCAACCCATGGCAAGTATAACTCATTTTTCTGTCTCTTTTACGTGTAAGGGAAAGGGAGGAGAAACAAGCACCAAGACAGCCAGCTAGCTATCCACTATATAAGTCAATTATTACGCTCAAAACAGTATCTGTGACATATCAACTGCATACCAGTTGATGGAATGAGAGAAAGAGTTGGGGGAGGTTAGGAGCCCAGGGGAAGTTGGTTGCTACTAGGATGTCCTCATGATAGAAAGCAAAGGCCTTTGCAAAAATGAAATGTACAAGATGCTTTGTCAAAACAAACGAACTTTACAAGTTTGACAGGGGGCAGGGAATGGGAGGACAGGGATGGGAAGGGGAAACAAAGGAGGAGGCAACAATGCTTGATAAGAAATGTACTCATTCATTACCTTGCTCATGTAATTGTAACCCCTCTGTACAGTATTTTCACAATAAAAAACTTATTAATATACAAATAAACAACAAAGAAAGAAAGCAACACCTTGGCCAGCAGTGGCTAAATCATTAAAACTGTTCCTACTTTCTCCTTCCACCCTACATCTGTATCCACCTAGCACTATGTCTGATCAATTCCTCTTTCAAAATGTATCTTAAATGCACTTGTCCCAGCATTCATTGCAGAGTAATCTTTCATGCCACTTTCAACTCACAAACCTTTAATGGGTTCTTAAAAAAAAAACAAAACACCTCAAATTTGCTTTTGACAGATAGGGAGCTATTCTAATGAGATCCTTCTTTAAAAAGACTTCCTTTCCAGCCACAATGAGTGCTGTTACCAGGCAGCCTGCAGCAGCCCACAATTTTAGCATGTATCCCAACTGCAGAGAACTGTCTTTCTGTTGGTTTCCTGGGGCAGCCCATGTCCAGTGGCTAAGTGAAACAAACAGGGACATAAGGGCCTAGTCACACCAACCAGGAAGGAACCCATGTAGGAAGACTTTCGATAAGCAGTACTTGCTCTAGGTTCCTCACTAAGTTGGCTAAACATGTGCTGGGGCTGTATAACTCTTGGATTTTGTCCTGTGCACTCTATTTCCTTCTGCTTCCCTTTATTTGGATAGCTGACTAATATCTTCTACCCTCAACTCCATCTATGTCTGCTTCTGAAGAACCAACCTCGACGAGGCTCCAGGTGACCTGATTGCTGACAACCTCTCCAATCCCATGGTATGTCCCTTTCCCCTTTGTCAGCTTCACTGGCTTCTTTCCTATTTTTCAAACATACCGCACTTCAGCCCCTTTTTGCTTTTGGCCAAAAGGCTGGATGAGACTCATGCTTAAGGGAAGACTAAAGAAGATAGCATCCTTGGCCAAACTACCTAAACATTTCTATGGTTCCATAGTCAAAGCTATACAATAGAGTATAAGAAAAGAAATTTAGTGTCCATCCTTGTTTTATCACCCAGTTCACATTTTCCTCCTATCACTGCAGTTATCTATCTATCTATCCATCCTTCCTCTTTCTTTCCTTTCTTTCTCTTTGTGTGTGTGTGTGTGTGTGTGCTGGTTGGTCTTGGGACTTGAATTCAGGTCCTGGGTGCTGTCCTTGAGCTATTTTGCTCAAAGTTAGCACTTTACCACTTAAGCCACAGCCCCACTTCTGGCTTCTTGCTGGTTAATTGGAGATAAGAATCTCAGGGACTTTCCGGCCTGATCTAGCTTCAAACCATGATTCTTGGATCTTAGCCTTCTGAGTAGCTAAGATTAAAGGTGTTAGCCACAGGAATCCAGCTTCTATTCTTTTATAAAATAGGTAAACCTCCCTCTGTCTCTGTCTGTCTGTCTGTCTCTCTCTTTCTCTCTCTCCTTACACAAAAGGTATTGTCAGCTGTTTTCTATGATCTTTTTTTTTTTTTGAGGCACTGAAGTTTGAACTCAGGGCCTACTACTTATGCCACTTTGCCAGCATTTTTTGATTCTGTTATTTTTTAGATAAGGTATTGGTTTATGTTCTGACTAGCTTGTATTTCAATCTTCTTATTTTTGCTTCCTCATGTAGATGGGATGACAGGTACACATCAACTCACCCAGGTGAGATGGAATCTTTCTAACTTTTTGCCTAGACTAGCTTCGAACCATAATCCTCCAGATGTCAGCCTCCAGAGAAGCTAGGATTACAGGCTTGAATCACCACTCTGGCCTTAGTTTTCTCACCTGACAAGATGTCATGAAGATAATTTCACAACAGTCTATCTTTGTCATTCATTTTCAGCCTTTTCGGATTCCATCCTATGGCCACACTTGGCTCATTAATAGAACCAATTACATATTTTTTCCAATAACTTTGAGTGGATTTTCAGAAGTTACATTGCTAGGGCAGAAGACAGATGCACATATATTTTGTTGACCATAAGGAAATGGGGTTTTACATGCCCTTTTTGTATTTTTCTTTCTTACTGCCCCCCATACACAGTGTCTGGAACAATGCCTTGTACATAAGAGGTAATCCATACAGACATGATGAATGAATGCATTTGGCTCTGTATGTGCACTTATTCACTGGTGAATGATCAGATTAAGTTTGTATGCTCTAGTGGTATTACAATTACAACTTTAAACTTAAATCATTATTAAGCAAGTAATGATGTCTTATTCCATCATTACTAAAACAAATTCTGGTTCCAAATGACTTTATAGCCTTCTCTTTGTAATCCTGAAAATGCCTTTAGATACCAAAAATTGAGAAAAGATAGTCACAGATTTGTTCTCTTGGGAAGTGATGCTAATTGAAAACCAGTGTGATAGATACTTTTGAAAATTAAAAAAATTATTTCTCTTTTTTTTGGTGCATTCTTCACTTGTCTACCATTAGATATAAGTTTCTAACTTTGGCAGAGGGTAAAAATAAGAAAGCTTAATAATCAGTAATCTTTTTTGTGGAATGCAACCACTATTTTTTAGGCAGTGTTAAAATGATGGTTAGATTGTCTGTATAGTGCACATTAAACAATTTGCCAATGTAACACATCTTCAACAACAGCACAAGTGTGATAGATTATAACATACCCTCTTCCATAGCATCTATGAGTGAGTGAAACTTGAAAATAGGTGACTGACATCTCTGAAAGCCTGTTGGTGGTGATTTTCCAAACTGGCAGGAATGCTGTGGGAAGGTAGATGGGTAAGTGATTATGAAACTCAGGCTCTATCATGTATCCTGCCTAGGCAAGCCAAGCATTTCCCTTCCTATTATGAGATTGGAGAAGGTAGGTATAAGAAGACTGACGCTAAAGCATAGGGTGGGGGAGTGGGAAGAGCGGGAGAAGGTGGCCCTGCTATAGAAGTACAGAAATGACTATAGCAGCATTAACAGTACCACCAGCTGTAGGCAATGTGGTAAGCTCTGACAGGCAATTGGGGCAATAACTATACTGGGAGAGGAGCAGAATTCTCTGAAGAGTAGTAGCTGATGAAACCAGTTGAAATGGTATTATGGGAAGGAGAAGAGGTAAATGGGAGGAACCACAGTAGCATCTCTTCTCCTTAGAGAAACTGAATAGACTAGGATATTAATTAGTATTTCAGAATGAGGTCTAAAGTTCAGGCAATCAAGTGTAAGCTTACGTGAGTATTAATGGAGCCAAGCTTTCTTTAGGATTGGTGCCAAGAGGCAAAAAAAAAAAAAAAAAAAGGTTCAGCGATGTCCCAGATGCCCCACTGATGGAGACAAGATGATGAAGAGTCAGGTGAGGAGTCTCATATGAGTTGGGGGAAGGTATCAAAATGGTCATGGGTAAACAAGAACACAGGAGAAAGGGAAACAAAAGCAAATGAGGAGCACATCAGGAAACCAACCTTTCAATACCATTGAGCATCTATTTTGTGACACAAACTGTTCTAGAGCCTACAAATACTGCAGCAACCAATCAGCTCTAACGAGGCTTAAATTCTTATAGGAAGAGACCAACTACAAACAGACAAACTATAAACAGCTGACTGTCTGCTGTGGCCATATACTCATCATTTAATCAGCCCACTCTTTTGTCTGCTAAGAAACAGGAGACATAAAATAGCAGGAGAGTATTTGCAAAAGGATAAACAGCTTCAAAACATTTTCACCCCTTTCACAATGTTCTCCCCTCCCCCCCTTTTCAAACTGCAAATTGCCTTCTCTTTTCCTACAAAATGCTTTAAAAAATAAACATAGAAATTGCTATACTTTTATATGTACTGTTAGTGTAGAAGAGGGCTGTATGTGTAGCTCAAGCAGCAGAGTGCCTCCTTGTAAGTGCAAAACCCTGGTTCAAACCCCATTACTGTTCCGTTCCCCCCAAAATAAGGTAGATACAAAACATACTGTTTTATGAGCTGCTTTTCACTCAGTATTTTCAGATATATATTATCCTTAATGGCTATTAGTTGCTAAACTTCCACTGTACAGGGAATGTACTGTATTCCTATACCTTCGTGATAATATACCATAGTTTTAAAAATTATTGTATTTAAATGATAATCCAGTTTATTGGCAAAAATATCCATCTGGTATGAAAACAGAAATCGTTTTGTAGAAAATATTATTAGTGAGGTTATTTTCAACAAACACAAATGAAATGAAATGTTTTTATGATAAACTGCCATGTAACTTGGCAACCATCAATAATGCAATTAGTCTAACTTTGTAGGGGAGACAATTACTGAAATCTTATGCTTATTTGTCCTCACTAAATATACCTTCTCCCTGTCTGTAAAAGAAAGACTGTCAAAACAGATAATTATAGAAAGGCTAGAAGTAGTTTGAAAGAAGACAAGACTTGCAATAAATACTTTATTTTCCTTCTTACTAACTCACCTTATATCCAACGTGCAATATGAAAAATATTTAACTTCCATTAATGCTTATCAAGAACTACACAGATTAAAGATAACTAGACAACTTTTTTTTTTTTTTTTTTTGGCTAGTCCTAGGGCTTCAACTCAGGACCTGGGCACTGTCCCTGAGCTTCTTTTTGCTCAAGGTTAGCACTCTACCACTCGAGCTATAGATATACTTGCAGCTTTTTCTTTCTATGTGGTACTGAGGAATCAAACCCAGGGCTTCATTCATGCTAGGCAAGCATTCTACCCCTAAGCTACATTCTCAGCCCTAAACATCAATTTTTAAAGTCAAATATTTTTCATACTGTCAAAGAAAAATACATAATTTAAAAAGATAAATTAAGCAAACATATAGATTTAGGGCAATTATTTTAAGAAAAATTGCTTCTGAGCTAATTATACAAAGGATATATAGAATTTAGGTCACACAGGATTTAAAAGGTAACTAAGATAACCTATGTAATCAAAATCAAAAGAATCAATTAGCAACAAATATAAACAGTTATTTCTATCCTTCCTTCCTTCCTTCTTTCCTTCCTTTCTTCCTTCATTTTTTTGGGAACTGAACTCATTGCCTTGTGTTTCCTATGCAGGTAATCTACTACTTGAGGTACATTCTCAACACATTAGTAGTCATTTCTAAATGTTCAGTAAATTGAGACTATCACAGTGAATACTTAGCCAGCAACAGGCTTATCTTACACTTTGGGTGATGTGTCCAAGTAATCTCAAGATCTGATAATTCTAATTTTTAAATTAATTTACCCATGCAATTTAAAATATAGATTTTATTTTTATTTTTGTAGGACCATTTAATTAAATATTAAAGCCAAATTATTAATGTGGGCCTTGACTCTAAAAGTTTTAAAAAGATTACTGCTTTTAAAATAACAAATACAAGTACCCAGCTTCAAATTTAAATGATGCAAAAGGATTTAGAATTTTCAAAACAACATTCCTGTCCCACATGCTACTTATCCTCTCAGACTCAACCACTGTGTTTTTTTAGAGATGCTTTTTTGAAATACAATTTTAAGTTTTCTTAGCTATCCAAGAACATCATAAAATACCACGTGAGACTTTAATATGATATAACATTAGTCTACTATCCAAAGGTATATTGCTGTAATGGCCAAATTAAGGGCACAGAAAGAGAGTTGTCAGTGGTTAGGTGATGAGAATTACAAACCATCAGAGGGTTTATGAATGGCAACAATCATAATTCAAAATATGTGTCAGCAGGTAGGTAATTTCTGATTCTATTGATACCAAATTCTGATATCAAAGTTTTCTCCTAAAAACAGTGCAAAACAAAAATAGTAATTGAGAAACAAAGTAAAGATAATTTAGAGCAAAACAAATTTTGAGATGGAAGAGTTAAGACAATAAAAATGAAACTTAAAAACCATTATTATAGAACACTGTATCTCCAAGATAAAATTCTTTTGTAATCTTACATTTGAACAGAAATTCTTAGAAATTGGAGACAACACCTATTAAAAAACAAACAAATATAAAATACCAGGCAGCTTAAAGCAAGCAAGAAAAGAAATAATAAAATAATTTACATAACTGCCTTGTTAGGTTAGTCCAGGAAACTGCTAGCTATACCATCAAAAGAGCAGGATAGCACTTTTTAAATATTTGCTAAGCTGAAATGAGGTGGATATTATGACTGCCTCTTCCTCATAATGTTATTTTGTACCATCTGGCAGATCACTTTCTAGCAAGAAGAGAGCATTCAGCAAGGATACTTAATTTTCTTTTAAAAACTTAACACATTTTTCTGATTATAGATAAATGTACCCTTGACACAACGAACTCAAAATATATAAAAGCTTAAAAAAGAAAATAGCAATCAAGCCGGGCGCCAGTGGCTCACGCCTGTAATCCTATCTACTCAGGAGGCTGAAATCTGAGGATTGCGGTTCAAAGCCAGCCTGGGCAGAAAGTCCGTGAAACTCCATCTCCAATAAACCACCAGAAAACCGAAAGTGGTGCTGTAGCTCAAGTGGTAGAGTACCAGCCTTGAGCTGAAGAGCTGAGGGACAGTGCTCAGTCCCAGTGTTCAAGCCCCATGACCAAACAACAACAACAAAAAAACAAACCCACCGAAACAGAAAATAGCAATCAATTAACCAATCAAATATTTCCTTCCAGTGTTTTTACACATACCTAGACTAACTCCTTAACAAAATAAAAGCCAGCCAGGTACTAAGGGTACACGCTTGTACCCTTAGATACTCAGGAAGCGGGTATCTAAGGATTGCAAAAACAAACAAACAAACAAAAAACTAAGCTCATATACCATATTTTGTAATTCTACTTTAAAAAGTTCCTTTTACATGGTTTAAATAGGTTAAACATGGAGCTGGGAAGGTGGCTCAGTGGCAGAGTGCTTGCCTTGCATGCATGAGGCCCTGGGTTTGATTCCTCAGCACCACATAAGCAGAAAAAGTCGGAAGTGGTACTGTGAGTCAAGTGGTAGAGCACTAGCCTTGAGCTGAAGAGCTGAGGGACAACGCCCAGGCCCAGAACTCAGGCCCCTCAACCGACCAAAAACAGGTTAAACATACAAATATGACATTAAATTCTGGAAAAAGGCCAAGCCAGTTAACTAATTAGATTCACATTTACACCTCCATTGCTAATTGTGATAACTCGTTTGAATTAAGGCCTCCAGGGGTTAATTAACCAGTAGCATTTATCTATAAGAGATAATGTACTTAGATTTTACAAGTGTGAGCAAATTTACAAGCCTCACATTTCCCAATAAAAATATAAAGTCCAGTAAACTTCTCCCATCAGGGGTTGTATTAATCTTAGCCTTAGTTATGAATTGTGGGCTAGGGATGTGGCTTAGTAACTGGTCATGTGCTTGGCATGTGGTCCTGGATTCCATCCCCAGTACCATAAAAATAAACAAATGAAAATTGTCTTACAAAATAGAAGCTCAAATAAAATAGCAATTAATATGAAAAGTATGCTAATACAAAAACTTTGTAAAGTATGCTAAAATGAAAACAAAGTAGAAAGATGGATTCACATTATCATAGCCTAAAAGTTAATGCCTAAAAGATTAATGACATTCTTGTAAGTAGAATTTTTTTCACTGGTCATACCTTCCTGACCAGGAAGACTTAGAATTCCTGAGCATTCCAAACCCAATAGCCTTCAAAGCAAGAAATGTAAGTAAAAGCTAATTATCATCATGTGATACTTTTGTGTGTCAACTGGCTATGCTGTGGTACCCAGGTAACTATATACTTCTTGGGAAAGAAATTATTCAACTCCTGCATGAGATAAACTGCAGGTATATCTATAAGATAAGCCAAGCTTGTTATTGAAAAATTAACCTCTCATGAACCTGGGCGAGTACTGAATAACATTACAGAATTTCATTCCACTAAGATGATTCTGGCCACAAAAATTCCAAGCATATCACATACACAAACACAATTTCAGTAATATTCCTAAGGAACATACCCATTGTGTCCTGGCAGATTCAAAGTGCACTCAAATTACAAAGTGGGCCTCGTGAATTTACTTCCTTGGTACTGACCATTTGCATGTTGAGCTCGTGTCTCCTGAAGAAGACAGGTGCTCTCTCCTTTTTTTTTGAATAAGTTTTTTTTATTGTGAAAATACTGTACAGAGGGGTTACAGTTACATGCAGTTACATGGGCAAGGTAATGAGTACATTTCTTTTTTTTTTTTGGGTCCGGTCGTGGGGCCTGAACTCTGGGCCTGGGTGCTGTCCCTCAGCTCTTCAGCTCAAGGCTAGCATTCTACCACTTGAGCCACAGCGCTTTTTTCTTTTTTGCTTATGTGGTGCTGAGGAATCGAACCCAGGGCCTCAGGCATGCAAGGCAAACGCTCTACCACTGAGCCACCTTCCCAGCCCATGAGTACATTTCTTAACAAGCATTGTTGCCTCCTCCTTTGTTTTTCCCCTACCATCCCTTTCCTCCCACCTCCACAACCACAATCCACCCCCCCACCTGAATTGTAAAGTTTGTTTTTCCACATAGCATCTTGTACATCTTATTGTTACAATAGGTCAACTTGCATCCCTATTTAAACAATGTGTTTTTCCCTCCCCCCCCCAAATTATACCAACATCAGATACAGTGAAAACAGGGGTTATACCACGGGGGAGGGACATACAAAGCAAAAAAAAAATCACGTGGTACTTTATAAATATGTTAGAAACAATAGCAAGAAAGAAAAAAATAACTTGGTAGAGCTAACAGCGTATGAATGGACCAACAGTAAGGACATGGTACTGAGAGAGTGAAACAGGAAAGGAAAGACAATCAGAGTAAAGTTGTACTCTGCTCACTGCTCTGGGCCCTTCTAAGAAGGTGTGTCATTATGACTTAACTAATTGTGTGGATGTGTTGTAAATGCTTGAGAGGTGGAAAGGGAACTTCCATACCTTAGCCCCAGTCCGTCCCTGGGCATATTAACCTTCTCATGCTCTATGTTCTTTCCCAGAGACATCCCATGCCATGGGGCCAGGGAAAAAACAACACACATCCAGCAGAGTTGTTGCAAGGTCAAATTCTGTGAGCAGCTGGCTGAGGACAGGACGATTTGAGGCATCTCATATGGGGCTCTTGGGTGCTTGCTTCTTTTCTCATTGAGATTGGGTATTTAAATATCATGTTGACTTGTGGGGTAGGGGAGGTAAACTGGGAGAGAGCAAAGGAAGGGTGACATTGTCCAAAAAGAAATGTACCCATTACCTGATTTGTGGAATAGTAACTAATCTGTATACCACCTTTATAATAACGATAAAATATTTAATAAAAATAAATAGCTGAGCACTGGTAGATCACGCCTGTAATCCTAGCTACTCAGGAGCTGAGATCTAAGGACTGCGGTTCGAAACCAGGCCAGGCAAGAAAATCTGTGAGACTCTTATCTCCCAAAACTATTCAGAAAAAGCCAGAGGTGATGTAATAGTTCAAGTGGTAGATAGAATGCTAGCCTTGAGCAAAAAATACTCAGGGACAGCACCCACACCCTGAGGTCAAGCCCTACACTGACAAAAAAACAAAAAATTAATTTAAAACAAAAACAAACACAAAAAACCTAACCTTGCTGAGCACTGGTGGCTCATACCTATAATCCTAACTATTCAGGAGGCTAAGATCTGAGGATCCTGGTTCAAAGACAGCCCAAGAAGAAAAAGTCTGTGAAAAACTTATCTCTAATTAACCACCACCAAGTCAGAAGCAGAGCTATGGCTCAAGTAGTAGATTGCCAGCCTCAAAGGGAAAAAGCTAAGGGAGAATGCCCTAGCCCAGAATTTAAGCCCCTCTACTGGCTCAACAATGACGGAAAAACAACCAACCAAACAAAAAGACCCCTAACCCCACTTTAATTCCATAACCTTTTCAATTTGGATCAAAGCCAGTTTTTACAATCTGAATGAGTCTTGTCTTAGTAAATGATGACACTACTTGGAAGGACAACTATTCAGAATATGTTTAATATATACCTAGAATAAAAAAAAATCTTTGACCAGGTGCTGGTGGCTCACGCCTGTAATCCTAACTACTCAGGAGGCTGAGATCTGAGGATCACGGTTCAAAGCCAGCCCAGACAGGAAAGCCCCTGAGACTCTTATATCCAATTAACCACCTGAAAACCAGAAGTGGTGCCATGGCTCAAGTGGCCACTTCACCTCAAGTGGCTTGCCTTGAGGCGAAGAGCAGAGGGACAGTGACCAGGCCCAGAGTTCAAGTCCCATGACTGACACACACACACACACACACACACAATCTGAGCAGAAATCTAAAAGCAATAATAATGTTATTTATACAATCTATATATAAAATCCTTTATATTTCATTCCTCAAAAGAAAAAGTTCAAAATTGTGAGAAAAAAATATGTTAAAAATAAACCAAGGGCAAGCTTGGTCTTTCTGAGAATGGCAGATCCTTGAAAGTTACATACTCATTCTTAGTAAGACCATGTACAACCAATGTTTTGGAAACCACAAATATTTATTAAAAACCAATATAAATACTTCTAGAATAGTTGATAAATAGCCAATTAGAAAGACAGAATAACTTTTTGCTTAATAGCACCTCACTCCAGTTAGAATGGCCGTTAATGGGAAAACTAACAATAACAAATGCTGGTGGGGATGTGGCCAAAAGGGAATCCTATTACAGTATTGGTGGGAATGTAAATTTGTTCAACCACTCTGGAAAGCACTCTAAAAGACTAAACATAGAGCTTCCCTATGACCCAGCAATTCCACTCTTGGGTATTCACCTAATGGACCAAAAACCAGGCCACACTAAAGACACCAGCACATCCATGTTTACAGAAGCATTTTTTACCATAGCCAAAGATAGAGAATCAACCTAGATGTCCCTCAGTGGACGAATGGATCAAGAAAATGTGATACATATGCACATTGGGATTCTACTCCTCCATCAGAAAGAATGATACTGTACTTTGTAAGGAAATGGAAAGACTTGGAAAAAAAATCACATTAGGCAAGGTAAGCCAGAGCCAAAGAAACATAGGCTGCATGATTTCTCACATTTGTGGGAACTAGAATGTGCCTATAAACCTACAAGTAAACACACAGAATGACTAAGATAATAAATAATGATAGGACATGAAAAATTATAAAATCTTTAGTCACTAACATGCAGAGGCTAAAGGAGGCTATGCATAGGAATGGTGAAAAAGGCTCAATAGCCATGGACAGTTAATCATATTAAATAATATTCTATGAAATGAACTCCAAGAAAAGAGAGACATTCTTTAGTTGCCATTGTTGCTGTTTTTTTCTTTTTGTCTTATTTGTTTTTTTGTATTTGGGAAGACACATAAAAGATGAACAAGGATGAACAAATAAAACAGTGATATCACTAGACACTATGTGGAAAATGAGTATCTTATGGGTGGGGATGGGAGGGATGGGAGGGAAAAACTGAGAGAGAGCGATGGAAGGGGAGACAAGGTTCAAAAATAATCAGGTACTGATTGTACTTGATTCCTGTAACTGTAACTCCTCTGTATATCAACTATACAAAAGCAAAACAAAAAAAAGAGTAAAGATTCAGGAACTCAAAATATTGAAATGATCCACTTTTCCTTGTAACTACAGTTTCCTAAAAATGCAATGCATAGTCTCTTAGTTTTCACAGAACTGGACAGGTCACTACCAAAGAAAGTACATAAAAAGAAAAGGGATGTTACATCAATAAATTTGTTTTTATATTAATTTTTAATAAAACAGAGGAAAAAATCAAGTACAGTAATAGCAGTGGTAAAATCAAATAGTTACAAAAGTGCTCAGCGGTTGACAAGTGTTCAACGCAGAGCTTCAGGTACTTTTAATTTGAGGCAGCTGTGCTCTTTGCCTGATCAAAGACAGCCAGAAGTCAAGCACATGGTGTTCATGCCTGTACTCCCAGCGACTTGGGAGGTAGAGATTGATCAGCAAGATTGTAGCTTGAGGCCAGCTCAAAAAAGTTAGTGAGAACCTATCACAACCAACAACTAGGGCTGGGACACACAAATAGGAAGAATGAGGTAGGTGGGGACAAAAATTCTTTGAGAATCTCTAAAACATAATTAAAGCAAAAAGGCCTAGATGAGGCATGGCTAATAGGTTAGAACACCTGCCTAGCCATTGTGATGCCCTAAATTTAATCCCTGACCCAAAAAAAAGTTGGAGGAGGGGACCAACACAAATGAACTGTTGAACAGTGGTTTTCTATTGTATGTGGCAGTAAACCATGTGTTCTGTCTTGGAGAAATTCTAATAGTTTAAAAAAATAAAAAAAAAAGGATGCTGAGCAAGCTCAGAATACACCTTATCCAGCCTTGGAAGTATAAGATCTGGTATAAGATTTCAGTAAGATCCAGTTTTTTAACAATGTTTTCTCTTGACAACTTTAATGTATCAGACTGCTATATATAAGGGGAAAATTATACTAAAACACTTTAAATATAATTTAACAGTGTGATGTCATATTTATCTAGGACAGGTTTGTATGTGTGAAAGAAGTGTACAGAAGAAATTACGTTAGCTGTTAAGCACAGTATTGGGTGCTTGATGTCAAATAATTAAACCAATAGTAAACATATTTAACACTAAGACTTTAAAAAGAAATTCCAAAAAACTAAGTCACACTGATTTGATCTCCATGCATATTGCTAGGAAAATTCCTTTAGAGATTTGGTATTTCCAAATTTGAAGAATCTTATTTTTATTTCATTATGCTACTTCTATCAGGAACTTGCTCTCTTAAAAATCTATGTTTGCAAAATGCTGAAATAAGGAAACAGGTTGACCCATTGTAACAATGAGATGTACAAGACACTATGTTGAAAACCAACTTTACAACTTTGGGGACAGGGGGAGGAGCTGGGGAGGGAAGGGATGGTAGGGGAAAAACAAAGGAGGAAATAACCATGCTAGATAGAAAATGTACTCATTACCTTACTCATGTAACTGTAACCCCTTTGTACAGTATCTTTATAATATATATATTAATTAAAATATATTAAAAATCCATGTTTGCAAAGTATCATTTCATTCTTTTTAAATAGAATGTTGTGTAAAATTAAATATAGCTAACAATATCTATCTATCTATCTATCTATCTATCTATCTATCTATCTATCTATCTATCTATCTATCTATCTATCTACCTACCTACCTACCTATCTAACATCCAATTTAATGGACCAAAGCCTTCAGTCCCCTTTAGAATTCTCCTGCCCCAGAGGTAATTACTGTCCTAGGATTCTTGTCCATCATTTTCATGCATGCTTTAAGACTTTTGCTATACTCCTGCATATCCAGATCCATAAAGCAACATCAACAGTGGTTCTTTTAATTTTTGCACTCTTGCCTCCTAAGACTTTTGAAAAATGTCGGATTACCTTGCACATTTCAGTTGGCACAAATAATGGCAAAGGATGCATTTCTGGTAGGCTATATACTGAATGCATGGCATACATATAATATTGTATATATACACCCACACCCATATACACCTGTATGTGGGTGTGTGTGTATATGTGTGTGTGTGCATGCACACATATGCAAAACCTTGGAGCTACAGTTTAGCTTATTCAATTTACAGAAAATATAACTTAATTGGCAAAGCTAGTCCTCATTGTCAAACCCAATCAGCCAAATCTGACTTACTTTCTCTCAGAGAAAGCCTGATTTAATTTTAAAATTCAAATAACTGTGTCCCCATGACAACTTTCTCGCTCGTGAATTTAAAATTTTAAGATAATAAATGGATAGCTAGCTAGATAAGCAGAGAAACTCTAAGTCATGGAGCCTGCCATAAGCTAGTATCCTGGATGAAAGAAAAAATGTGTTGTCTTCTTTAATAATTTTTATTGAAGCTTTCTCTACTTTGCTCTTGGGGATTCTCTCAGGTAAAATTCCCTTTCCAACTGTTTCTTTGGTGTACTGGAGATTTTTAAACCCCAAGGCAAAGAACCATAGTAAGATTGAATATGGACAAGGGGTAAGCTTTCTTTAAAAAAATGGGACACAGATGAGTTGGAAGGATGTCAGATGAGAACTGGCAGAGCAGGAGTTCTCAGGTAGATCACTTTTTAATGGAAGACTGCATATGCAAAGAGAATATAGAAATTGGTTTTTAAAAGCTTTTCATATTTGCATATCTCATAAAAAGTCTGCAGGCCCAGCAATACTAGCACCCAATTTGAAAGCCACTGATTGGCAGCAGGGTTGGCCAACACCTTCCTGGTGTTTTTATTATTGGATCCAAACACATTTACTCATTTATGTTCTGTCTACAGATGTTTACAAATTTCAATGACAGAATTAAGTAGCTACTACAGAGACTGGCTCATAAAGTTTAAATATTTACTACGTGGTGCTCTACTGAGAAACCTTCCAACCTCTCATCCACAGCATTTTATAAGGTTCTAAACCTTTCACTAAATATTTAATTTCTATTATATTTTTCCCCACAAGAGTTTCTTGTTTATTCAATTTTCCTCCTCTTGTGTAGCATTACATTCTTGTTTCTCTTAATCTCTGAGGAAAGCAGTAAAGTTTTTAAGTAGTTTTATCCAAGTTGCCTTTTCCTGTTTATTTGTGTGCATTTCTGTCTATCATTTTTTAGATATTCTCCTCAGATGTTGAGTACTTCTAGGTAAATCTGCTTGGCAGGTCTGATACCACAGATGAGATGTGTAAACTTAGTTTCACTGTAATGTAACTTAAGTCCTTCATCCAGGCTGTTCAGTTTGTAGAGAAATTTATTCTATTATCCTTCCTGGGGCAAGAAAGCCTATATGGAAAACAAATCTGAAGATCCCATTTTCAGTTTGTACATGCTCACTAATTTTCTATTTTCAAGTTCTCTATTTCCTGAAGTTCTTCAGGAAAACAGTACTGCACAGTCTGCACTATTTTCTATTTCCCAAGAATAAACTTCTAGTCTTTGACTAAATTGGGAAGAGGTCGTTTACTGGTGCACATTATCACAAAGACAATTTAACAGCATCTCTTCCACCCAAGTGATATAATGATAATCTTTATTATAGGTTCGTGTTCAAACTTAGCCAATTATCCCAACACTGTCCTTTATAGCAAATTTGTTTTCCCCCATCAGGTATCACACTTTACATTTAGTTGTCATGTTTATTGGTATTTCTTAGTTGTTTATGACACTGACATGACAGGTGTGGTGTTTCATGAAATCTCAGCCAATTTAGGTTTTTCCAGGTTGTTTTTGTTATGATTAGATTCAAGTTATGCACCTTTTGGAAGAATACTCTATGAATTATGTCTTAGTCTCAATACCTTAAACAAGAAGGAACGCAGTGTCAGATTTGCCCTACTTGGTAAAACTTCTAATTGCCTCATCTGTCTCCTAGAAAGATGCTTCCCTCTACCCCTTTTCAGCAAATATATAATCTATAAGGAGATGGAGATCATATAAACAACCCAGTACTCCAAAAATATAAAACAATGGTTTTAGTTGTTTTCTTTTGTCGGCTGTGGGGTTTGAACACTGGGTCTGGGTGCTGTCTGTGAGCTCTTCAGCTTAAGGAGAGCGCTCTACCACTTGAGCCACAGCACAACTTCTGGTTTTCTGGTGCTTAATTGGACATAAGAGTCTCATGACTTTTCCTACTGGCTTTCAACTGTAATTCTCAGATCTCAGCCTCCTGCGTAGCTAGAATTATAGGTGTGAGGCACCAGCTCCTGGCTTCACTATATCTCTTATTCTTATTTTTCTGCCTGGGCTGGCTTTGAACTACAATCCTCAGATCTCAGCTTCCTGAGTAGCTAGGATTACAGGCATGAACCACCAGAACCCAGCTGGTTTTAGTATTTGCTAACGATGTTTTCCTAAATCAATTTTTATTGTCACATTTTAAAAATGGTGATTTTTCCAGTTCTATTAATTCATCTACATTTATGGCATCTAATTGCTTCCTAAACACATTTTCTGCCGGATTATAGGTTTTCACACCAGCTCAACCACTCTGTGAATTTTCTGTCACTGCCAGAGACTGGGCATTTTGGAGTTCTCTGGTTTAAATGGGTTATTTCTGGGCTTTCTCCCCCCTACCAGGTTAAGATTCCCTCAGTTTTCCTAAAGCTGTCACCACTTGTCCATCTGCTTTCCAAGGGTCCAAATCAGTGCTCCTTTATTTGTTTTTTCTTCACCTTTTCAATCTTCTCTGACCTTGTGGGATTATACCTGTTAAGGTAAATTGTCATCTTCATTAGACTTGAAAAAGTAAACTCATGTGCTAACTACCATCTTCACCTGAATGCCACTTATTCTCTCCCTGCTTCCAAACATTGTATCAAGGCTATATGGTATGAAATCTATAATTTGCTCTTTTCACTCTGTATCGTGTTTTGAGATTTATCCATTTTGATACATGCAGCTTTCATTTATTCATTTTAAATGAAGGCTGTCTGGTGCCAGTTTATACATATGCTGCAATTTTCTTATCAGTTCTCACTACATTCTAAAAAATTATATTATGAAGTTTGGTGTGGGGTTTTTTCCTCAAGAACATACATCCAACTTTTTATAATTCTGAGTCAATAGGGATATAAGATTAAATATGCAAAATGTCAGTCTTAAGACATTTCAATTTTGTAACTTATAAAATGAGTTTATTAATATTGAGCACCAAAAAACTCAATAAATGTCAGTTACTTGGAGACAACATGAAAATGGGTCTCAAGAATTCAGAAATAAGTTTTTTTTCCCACATTTCTTTCTGAATGTGACAAACCACAAGATCCACACATTATATAGGCCAGAACCAAGCCAAGAAGAGAGTAAAACAAAAGAATATGTTACAGGGCTAGCAACCTTTGACCACAGTGTAACTACTGTCATAGCAAAAAAGAAATGTCAATCAGAATAAGAAAGCAAAGAAAAAACAAGCAAGAATGAAAACCAGAGACAAATGTTGGCAATCCATAAAAACACTGTCCAGGAGAGCAGAAGCCTTAATCAACACCTGGAACTTTCTAGTCCAGCTGACAGGGCTATTTCTAGTGTTGAGAGAGATATTGGGAATTGTGGCCATTTCTGCTCAAACATTTGTATTGCTGTGGGTCAGTCTGGCTCTGTGGTGAGGTGTATGCGACAGCAATGACGCACACAGCATACAGACAAAGCAACTTCTGATTTTTTTTCCCTTTGCCAGTTTCATTGCTTACTATAAATCAATATAATGGAATTTTGGCAACCTCTTCAAATCCACATGCATTTTAGTTAGTGCGATATTGTTTATAGTCAAATCACCCTGGACAAGGACAACAAAGAGTGTTTAGAGCCTCTCCCCAGATTTAAGAACATAGTAAATTAAACAAGACTACAATGTATGTCTACCCATCTGCCCAACCTTCCCTTATATATAGAGTCACCATTTTCAACAGCAGTCTTTTTTTTTTTTTTAATTTTATTTATTTATTTATTTTTGGGTCTGGTCGTAGGGCCTGAACTCTGGGCCTGGGCGCTGTCCCTCAGCTCTTCAGCTCAAGGCTAGTGCTCTACCACTTGAGCCACAGCACCACTTCCGGCTTTTTTTCTTTTTCTTTTTGCTTATGCGGTGCTGAGGAATGCAAGGCAAGCGCTCTACCACTGAGCCACCTTCCCAGCCCCAACAGCAGTCTTTACTGCTTCCTAAGATTTCCTCTTCCTTTTTATGGAGCATGAGTGTTTAAAATGAAGTGGGCAGAGTGCTTATACTGTAGATTTCCTCCTACTATGTATAAATACTTGGCAACAAATTAACTACTTTTCCTTTCCTTTTTTTTTATTCTTGTTTTAGCAGTTCAGGGTTTCAAACTCAAGGCTTCCTGCTTGCTAGACAAAGATGCTACTATCTGAGCCATACTCCTAGACCAACTTTTTTTTTTTTTTGCCAGTCCTGGGGCTGGGGGGGACTCAGGGTCTAGGCACTGTCCCTGAGCCTCTCAGAGCTCAAGGCTAGCACTCTACCACTTGAGCCACAGTGCTACTTCCGGCTTTTTCTGTTTATGTGGTACTGAGAAACTGAACCCAGGGCTTCATGCATATTAGGCAAGCACTCTACCACTATGCCACATTCCCAGCCCTGTCCAGCTTTTAATTTATTATTATTATTTTTAATATAAGGCTTCACACACTTTTGCCCAGGTTGCTCTTGGATCATGTTTTTCCTACCACAACCTCCCATGTAGCTGGGATTACAAGCATGGGCCACTACACCTGACTAATAAAACTTTTTTTCAAAGACAAGTTTATCCTTTTCAACTATTTTGTTGGTCTAAAAGGAAGAGTAATTTTTTTTTCTAAACACTATCAGTGGCCTCTAATGAAGTAAGAGTCAGGACTAGGAAAAATCTACTTCATTAGTTTGTAAAATATGGGTTGACCTTGTAGTGCACTAATGAATAGGTACTGAACTATACTGACAATCTGACAGTTAAATATAAATGTATATGAAAAAAACTACAGGCAAACTTTAACTTGGAAATACATTCAGTTTTACAGGTTGCTTTATAACTAATGGAAATCTAAACTTATTTGTTAATTCAGTCTATAAAAGCCAGTATATATAATAAGTCAGGCTCTGTGTTAGATGGTTGTGGCAAATGATTAAGTAATAACTACTGTGCTATCTCACTTACAATACAGACAAAGAAATTTTAAAATTAAGCTTCAAGGGTTTACAGGTATCCAAAAGAGTGTACTTAAGAAAGGAATGATTAATTCTATAAGTTGAGAATTTCAGGGGGAAAAAGTTAAGAAAAACATGTTAGAATCTTAGAGAGACTTAAAAGGAATTAAACATGAGAAGAATATGTCTGGCAGCTATGAAAAAGAACACGTTAAACCTCAGAAAAACATAGTTGGGGGTTCTTTGAAGAGTAGGGTAGACAGAACAAGGACAAGAAGTCAATGTGATAAAACTGGACTGGGCACAAATCAGAATGTCTTGCATAGTGTAGCAAAGAATTAGACCTTCAATTGGTCAGACTTGAAATTAACAAGTCCATATTCAAGGTGTCCAGGAGGGAAACTGTTGGCTCATAGGGCAAATGTGTATCAGAATCTATAACAAACTGTTAAGTTTCAAATATGGTTGTATTATTTTTACCTCAACCAGTGCCATAAGTTGCTTGTTATGGCTGTTGCAAAGTTTTAAATTTTATTCATTTAGTGGTACTTCATTGTGGTCCTTCACAGGGACTAGAGATACTGTGTATCTTTAAAAATGCCTAGTGGCCATATTTATATTTTATAAAGTTTTTTTGTTCAAGATTTTTGCCCAATTTTATAAGTTTCGTATTTTCTTTTTTTATTATAGAGTTGGGATGGTCTTCATAGAGTCCTAACACAATTCCTTTGTTGCATACATATACTATGAATATCTAATAGGTTTGCAAGCATAGAAGACTGTTTCTAATGAATGGATATAAACATTAATAAAAAGATACAAGTAGACATTATGTACGCCTATAGTCTTACCAATCCTTTTCTACATTCTTGACAAAAAGATCAAACATGATTATCTTGCTTCTTGATCAATCTATGTTGTGACACTACTGGTAGAAAGATAAAGGACAAAGGAACATGTTGAACTGCCCCAAGAACATAAGATCAAGAAAATCCGGGCTCTGGCAAACTCTGTAGCTCACATAAATAAATTTGTA
Source organism: Dipodomys ordii (assembly GCF_000151885.1). Lineage (NCBI taxonomy): Eukaryota > Metazoa > Chordata > Mammalia > Rodentia > Heteromyidae > Dipodomys > Dipodomys ordii. The sequence goes on from NW_012267299.1 coordinate 6,509,463, forward strand.
AGGAAATGAAAGGTATGATAGGGAACCTATCAATTGAAAGACACTTAAAATATGTATTAAGTTTTTACAAAATGAGAAAGCCTAAATTTTAACATATAATTGTGCGAGGAAACTATGTGAAGAAATGACTACTACACAAAGTTCAAAGCTTACAACTATAACCCAGCTACTGAAGAGGCAGGAGTGGATCAGTCTGAAGCCATCCCAGGCAAAAGTAAGACTGTCAAAAACAAAGTAAAACATAAAAGGATGGTGTCCTTGACAGAGCATTTGCTTAGCTAATGCAACACTTTGAGTTCCATCCTTAGTATACCCCTGACCTGTAAGAAGTTCAGAATTGCTTTTGTGGGGAAGCAGGATATTGTGACTGGGATGGAATTTATGGCTCTGGAATACCTGGCAAAATTCTATTTCTTGACCTGGCTGAAAATTCAATTTTTTCTTGTGTGTGTGTCTTTTAAAAAATGTTTGTTTTATATTAGTTTTTTTTCTTACTGTGATGTATCTAGAATCTAGGATTGAAGAGTTTAAGAGTGATAGGAGTAGAATGATATTTTGTGATAGGGAAAACTAAAGTGTGGCTATAGAAATGGCTGCTCACTTGAGGTAGGGAGAGTACAGTGGATGAGGAACTGAGCATCTGGGACTTGGGAAGGCACTGCAGGGAGAAGACTATAAGCCAGGTCCTAATCTCCAACATCAGAGTGACAGAGTAGCCTAGATGTTGGTAAAGATAAAAATGATTAACAGGAAGCTAGGCACAGGTGACTCATACCTGTAATACTAGCTACTCAGGAGGTTGAGATGTGAGGATTGAGGTTTGAAGCCAGCCTGGGCAGGAAAGTCTGTGAGGCTCTTATCTCCAATGAACCAACAGAAAAATCTGGAATTGGCTCTGTGGCTCAATGTGGCAGAGTGCAGCCTTGAGTGAAAGGGCTCAAGGACAGCTTCCAGGCCCAGAGTTCAAGCCCCATGACTGAACACCTCCCCCCAACCCCCGCCTCCAACCCAAAAAATAAATGATGATCAGATACACAGAGATATACTTAGAATCCCAAGGTTTCCCATTCCCTTTAGCTCACAAAATGTTAGGCATTTTGAAAGTGGCTAAGAAAAGCATGGAATAGTTGAGCCCACTTTCTTTCTGTGATACATGGGAAACTGAGCACAACTTACACTATTTTCAGGCACACATAGGCTTCACTTGAGGTTTTATAGCACAGAAAGTTTCTATGAAAATATTGATGGTGAATGCTAGTTAGCAAAGAAATAGATTCCTGAAACAGTAAAGGGAAGGAAAGAAAAGTGGGGCATGTGTGTATAATAGGAAGAGTAGAGAGGAACGTAAAGAATTTTGTAAAGCCCATGTGGAAAAGCTTCTTTTGAATAATCAAAAATAATAATGAAGCCTGCAACCGAAGATATTACAGAGGTAAAGGAAGAGGCAAAAGTCAGACAAAAGCGAGAATGTATCTCAAAAACAAAATATAATATAAAGGGCTGAGGTATGGCTCAGGTACTAGAGCATTTGTCTACCATTGGTGAGACCCAGGTTTAATCCCAGCAGCATGCAAAGACACACACACACACACACACACACAGTACTAGAGCATTTGTCTACCATTGGTGAGGACCAGGTTTAATCTCAGCAGCATGCAAAGACACACAGACACACAGAGACACAGAGACACAGACACACACATACACAGTTACACAGAGTTACGGATGGAAGAACCTGGCTCCTGAGGTGCTAGAAACTTACAGGTATGGTACCCAAGACATGATTACTGCAATCATTTTCATATCATCAGCCTGAGTATCAATAATTCCATGAAGAATGTTTTGCAAGTCCTGGGATAGGGAAAGTACTTTTCCCTGTGAGAACAATATCTTTTATTATGGCCTGAGGAAAAAGAATCAGGCTCCTCTATCTATTTCATTTCTATAAACTCCAGGGGATACTTCTGAATCTTGGTGCAATTAACATTTTCCAAAACACTTTTATTCCAAAGTTTATTGGTGGTGAAGAGGGGCTCAAGCCAAAGAAGCCAAGGAAGAACCAATATAGAAAGCTAGAAATGGCCCAAGAGGTGTACATTCAGATTTTGGCCAAATGGGCTGGATCGGGAGGAATAGAAGCAAGAAGAAATAGGTGTGACAATTGATGAATCCTATTCTGAACAAGTGGGGGGCTGAATTCTAGTGCCATTTATCTTGTCATCAGGGTTTGCAATAGTCAGGGAATAGGGGACATCCCAGATGATACAAAAAAGGGAGTATCTCCAGGTAGAAAGTACACAGGTCAGTATAATAATGAAGTTGGGAGACTCACATTTATGAAATACACTTATTTCTTACACACATGTATAACTCACATATAACTCATATAGCACATATAACTCTTTAAGAAGTTGTTTTCAAATTAAAAGCATGAAGTAATCATGTTTATGCAACAAATATACAATAGTATTTTATGCTTCTCTGAAACAGTAAATTTTTAAGTTTTAAATAAAAATTCAACTCAACTATTATCTAGTGTTGTGTCATTTGCTAATTACATATTTAAAAGTTCCTTGGCTACTTGATACGGTTAAATATATAATAATTAGGTAAGACCAGGAGATTCAGTGTTTCTCAAACTTTCCAACCAGAGCATGTATATCAGAAGAGAAAATGCTGGAGACAGGGAAAATCACCTGACATAAGCTGCTGTATGTCTAAGCTTTCTAGGGTCCCATTCCCTTCCCCATCCTGTGGTTGTAGGAATTGACCCAGGGGTTTTACATGCTAAGTGCCCTAGAAGCTAACATAGTAGCTTAGCTCTTTGGGCAAGCAGTCTACCACTAAGCCACATCCTCAGTGCCTTGTGCAGCCCTTTAAAACAAAATCTGAAGCCTGGTGCTGGTGGTCCACACCTGTAATCCTAGCTTCTCAGAAGTCTGAGATCTGAGGATAAAGCCAGCCGAGGAAGAAAAGTCCATGATACTGTTACCTCCAATTAACCAGTAAAGGTCAGAAGTGGAGGTATGGCTTGAGTGGTAGAGTTCCAACCTTGAGCAAAAAAGCTAAGTGACAGTACCAGGCCCTGAGTTCACCAGGCGAAGTACTAGAATAAAATAAACAAATAAACAAGCAAAGCTGCCTTGGCTAGGTCCAAACTCATGATCCCCCTGCTTAGGTTTCCTGAGTAGTTAAAAATACAGGATGTATTACCATGCGTGTTTTTATTTTTAAGTTTTTATTACATCATTCTAAAATTTACAAGAGCCGGGCACCGGTGGCTCATGCCTGTAATCCTAGCTAATCAGGAGGCTGAGGAGGTTCATGGTTCAAAGCCAGCCTGAGAAGGAAAGTCCATGAGACTCTTAATTGGAGAACTTTAACCATCTGAGAACCGGAAGTGGTGCTGTGGCTCAAGTAGTAGAGCTTGAGCTGAAGATATCAGAGACAATGCCCAGACAGAGAGTTCAAACACCATGACCAACAACAAAAAATGTATAACATTATAGTATATTTATACATTGCTTTATTATAAAATATTTAAAATTATTTCTGTGGAGTGAGTTTAATACTTTGGGAAGATGTGTCATAATTTGTTTGCTGAGGCTTCGTGTGTCCTTAAAAGCTCAAACTCTCAGTTCAGAACTAGAGAATTATAAACACATGGTGTTCGCATACTTCCCATGTATAGTCTTACCTCCATAGTAGGTGGAGTCTTCCTTGTCTTTCTAATCCAAGCTAGAAAGAAAAACAGTACTTAAATTCCAGTTCTCTGTAATGTATATGAACATTTTATTTATTCATGCTAAAAGATAACTTTTTGAACATCTACACTGTTTGAAGTATTGGAGATATAATAGAAAAGCAGACAGATGAAGCCCCTCTGCTACAACAGCAAACATATTCATGAAGGGAATTCTGAAAATAAACACAAACAAGATGGCAAGTGGTAACTGTATCATGAAAAAATTTAAGACTGTAGGGAAGATACAGAAAGGACAGTTTCATAGTTTAGAAAACCATGGCTCAGAATCATCTGAATTCAATTTAGCATATTTACGACATACAGGTCAAATCCAAATATAGTGTACTTCAATGTCATAATTATTTTATTTTGGAAATCTGAATTACTAATTGTTCAATTTATCAAGGAATGGACTTTAATAAGAGATTTTTCTTAGGATCTGTTCCAGCAAGAGTTACCTCCTCTGGCTGGGAAGAATCATCAGGCCTTACCTCTCATACTTAGGATACAAGCTGCAAGGAGCAGAGCAGCTCCTGTTGAGTCAGTACTATGCCCTCAACTAGAGGTTATATAGCAAAGGGAAGGCAGCTCTCTAGGGAAGTTATCTAGTGGTTCTAGTGTCAAGTATGAGCCTAGCTGGTTCATATTTTAACTCTATTACTTACTAGCTATGTGGAAAGTTATATAATTTTCTAGTCATGTGAAAAACATAAATTATAATGCTATCTGTACTGTGAGGTGGTTGTGAAAGAAAAGTCCACTTACCTGTCTGACTTTTTTTTTCAGTCTGACTTTTATAATCAAGAACTAACTAAATGAAAAACCCAGATCTGCATGGCTACACATGTGGAAACAAAAGATTCAACCATGGGCCTAAGGTTATTTATTTTCCTTCCTTTCTCTTTTCTTGCACAGACCCAAATATATCTCTCCAATGTATTTCCAACTGTGTCTGAATTTCTACCTTTATTATTCTTCCTGTGTTCCCTTTCTCATTACTTTTCACTCCTTTTTGGCCCAATGCTACTCAAAACTTGAACAGATTTCATATAATGTCCTTTGTTAGGCTGTAAGGTTGGCAAGGCAGGAAGCACCAACAGGTTTGTTTGTTTTTTTCTACTGCCAACTGTCTTGAAAGAGTAGGTTACTTAATGTGTGTGGAATAGGACAACTATAAAAATACTCTTGTATTAGGATTTTGACTTGTATCGTTCCTCCTGAAATTAGCCTCCTGAGTAGCTAGATATACAGGTATGAACCTCCAGTAACCAAGCTGTGTTCATATTTTGAAATGGTTGCAAAAAGACCCCATTTTTTGTGTGTGCCGGTACTAAAGCTTGAACTTAGGATTTGGCTTTTCAATCAAAGCTGATACTTTACCACTCGAGTCATACTTCCAGTTTTGGCTTTTTGTTGGTTAAATGGAGATAAGAATCTCAAGGATTTGTCTACCTGGGCTGGCCTCAAACTTCAAACCTCAGACCTCAGCCTCCTGAGTAGCTAGGGAGGAGCTACTGCCACCCAGCTAGATTTTTTCCCCCCAAAAGAACACAGTATTTCATAACACACAAATAATATCAGGCTGAGAAAGTATAATAATGTAATGCACACTTTCTAGTATCATAACAAAAACAAAATAACAACTACTATTACAATGAATCTACAAAATAGCATTTTCAATTTTTTTGTAAGGTTGGAAAAAGATACTTCAATTGAATTCAAATTGTTTTTTAAAGATTCTATGATATAAGAGAGATTGGGAAGACTAGTATATGTTTTCTAAAATTTATTGGTTTATAATATTCATTCATAAATGTGGGAATGTAATCAATCTAAATATTGAAAGTATTAAAACCTACTTATTCACAGTCCAGATATTATGAAAATATACAAAGACTTTCTTTGCCTTCATTTTATTAATCACTTAACAATTTTTGTTTTATATGGATATAAAAATTCAACTGACTATTGAAAAATTAAACAATACAAATATACAAGTTTGTATATTTATGATTCTACAGTAACTAGGCACTTGAATGTCTTGAGATAATGGTTGATGGCACTATTGTTTGTTTTGAGTCCAGTAAAGGTTAGAGCAAAAAGTGTTCAATATGATCACTCATTTATATAATCTGATACAAACTTTTACAAGTGGTTATTATAAAGCAATGGGAAATGTCCTGTTGAAAGTAGGCAAAGGTCAGTAAGACGAAGGAATAGAAAAGACATTAGTATTAAATCATTACTTCTTTTAGTTTAGTTTTGTTTGTACTGGTACTGGGGCTTGAACTCAGGGCTTCATGCACTCACTTGGCTTTTTCACTCAACATTGATTATCATACCTCCACTTCCATCATTGGTTAATTGGAGATAAAAGTCTCAAATCTCTCTGCATACTCTTGCTTCTGAATAAAATCCTCAGATCTCAGACTCCAGAATCCAGAATCCAGCTAGGATTACAGGCTTGACCCACCAGTGGCCAGCTAAAATAATTACTTTTTAAACCTTAAGACATCTGAAACAGAAGCTCTGTCCAGTTATAAATTATATAACTATTTTGCTATTGTTTCTTATATCTGTAAGGTAAATTTTGAATCAGTCCTCATTATAATATAACCATTTAGCAAGGTAACTAACTAGACAGTTTATAACTTGAGATCCTTAGTTTCATCAGTGCTCATTTACATTCTCATCAGTATGTATGACTTTCACTGAACTTTAGTACTCCTATTGGAACATAACAAACTATAATGAATATAAAGGTGCGTGTGCAAATTAAGGTTCCCATTAATCACAAAGAAAAACTAGAAGCAGACAGATAGGAAACACTTCCAGAAGCATACATTCTTCAGACCTCCATAGACACAAAAAATGTCCAAAATACTTTTAGAAGTGCTGCTAACACTCTGTGGCAAATGAGATATCCTATGATCAGATTTAGTTAGGCAACTAGAATCAAAATTATGGAAAAGTTATCAACAGTCTACATCTAAAAGATATTACATTAAAATGTATCATTTAATTCACTTAAATAAAGCTTTACCTTTTAGAAACTAATCCTTACTAGTTGAGTGTTGACATTTTATAAAAACTGATAAATATAAACATGCATTTTGAAATGTGAAAAATTCTTCCAAAGATACATTACAAAAAGAGTCATTTTTCTGATTATTGGACCTTTTAGTCATATTAAGTGAAAGTTAGCATATTTAAAGTTACAAATTTTATGAAGTTCACAGTTGTTACTCTTCTTTATTCTTAAGTATTTTGAGATATAATTTTAATACAATACAGAAGATATTTTAATTGTATAATTTCACAAGTTCTCACAAATGTGTACACAGACTATTTCTATCACCCCTCATCCAAAGTCCTTTTGTGTTCAAAGACCCAACAATGACTGATAACACTTTCTGACTAAGACTGCCTACTAGTTCTGCTTTATCTGTAATTTCATATAAATAGAATCTTATAATATGTACTCTTTTGCATCTGGCTTATATTTAGTCAGCAGGACTGAGTAAACTCATAGCATATGGTAGGGCCCACACCCACACCTCCCGGTATTTATTCCTTTGAGTAATGGCAGAACCATAAGTTACTGCTACCATGAAAATATGGCAAAGGTGAAAAGATGTATGTGATTAGATGACTACAATGCACAAGAATGCAGTACCTGTCTTGCTGAAGACATTTCTCCCTTGTTGGCAGAATTATGTGAGGTTTAACCATCACATATATCTACATCTTGCAGTGCTCTATCAAACCTCACAATTTGGCATCCTGTTAACTCTCCAAACTTATATCCTGCTAGGTTCTCTCAGGCTCTATCTGGTCACTTTGGCTTCCCTGCTATTCCTTAACCACAGGAACATATTTCTGCCTCATGGCTCATCATTTGCTTAGGAATGCTCCTATGATGGTTATCTGCATGATATTCTTGCAGATATACATATACTAAAGCCTTTCAAACACTCCCTATACCCTTTCTCTGATATGGCCACTAGCATATTATATAGTTCAGTTACTTATCTCCTTTGTCTTTTTCCCACCTTAGAATGTGGGCTACATGACTGCAGATATCTTCAGTAGATGGTTGCTAAATAAATGAATGAAAAGGCACACTGTTGAATCCTCATTGTAGGAGAATATGAAACTTGTAGGTAATTGTATTCTGCTATTAATAATTGAAAAATGCAATATTACATTCTCTTGTATTGGAAAAAAATCTTTGGAATCATTTGGTGTTGACATTATTTATTTCATAATTTTTCTCTTTCCTCATATATAGTATCATGTGTGTTTATGTTGTAATTTTTTTCTTTGTGGAGTAAAGTTCTTACTTTTTATATTTAATTGGTGTGTACCACTGTAAAAGTAATTTTCAATTCAGTGTTTGGTTGATACAGTTATATTAAGACTAAGCCCCATGGGATAGTTATGCTGAATTATTAGATCAGGACAGAGTCATAAGAAGCATTAAAACTTCATTCTATTTCCCTGAAAGTCTGAAAGGCTGAAAAATGAGACATTACCTATTTATTTATAACTTAATTTATTTCTATAAACATTTTAATTCTATACTATTACTGGGAAAATGACAAAATAGGCTCATTATAAGAAGGCATAAGAATTGTAAATGTAGCTTATAACACTGGAAAGTCTCTTAAAATAAGAAGGCTCAATTATTCCTTCTAGAAGTTGCCAATTTATAGTGTGCATTTCTTAGGAAAAAATGCTGTTGTCTACACATATATATTTATACCCTCTTCCCACAGTTCTACTAGTTTTATTACTAATAAGCAGAAATGGAAAAGATATTTTCATTGAAGTGGTTTTTACATTCACAGGGTGGCATAAATGTAACATAATACTTAGAACTACATTTATCTATCATGCTATGCTCACCCATGAAGCAATATATCTGCCTGTATTGGGCTACAAAACCCAAGCAATTTCCCTAACCTTTCTGCTCTTTTAAATGGGTATGACTATAGTATATGGCTCGTCTTACAGGATTGTTGTGATGGTCAAACACAATAATGACTCCAATGTAATGGCATAATACCAAGCATTCAAGTAAATACCTAGTATAAATGACACATATAATATGAATTGGTATTTCAGGAAAGATTCTTTTTAGCTGAAAATAACAAAAGGTAACTCAAGCTAGATTTTATATATTCAATAAATTATGTGCCAGGCCCTATGCTAGGAACTGGTAAGCAGAAAAGGGAAATCTGTAACAACAAAATGTACTACTTAGAACTCAGACATGAGTTTAACTACATTCATAAAAAAATTGAACTAAGAAGTCGAAAGCTGCTGGAAACCTGAAAAATACTCTCTCCTTATATACTTCATACACTTACATATATTTTCCACCATACGGAATACTTTTCTTAAATAAAATGTTTTAATCCTGTGTATTGAAGATAGCTACTTACAAACTACAAAGTTCATATGCCAATGTTTCAGCCAGTTAGGGAGACTAGAAACTACTGTTTTATCGCCCTTGGATCTTTTATATTAATTCCAAGTCTTAAGATAGAAATCAACAGGAGGTAAGCTGAAAGGGTCATTGTGAATTGAACAAATACCCCAAAGGTCTCAAGAAAGTTTTTTTTTTTTTTAACTTACAAAAGAGAAAAATAAGCTATGTTCTTTCTCAAGTTTATGGGAATAGTGCCAGAAACAGGACTCCAGTGGTGGGGCTGCACAGGTACAGAATCAGTAACTGCGTGCCTCCTTAGGCTTTGTACCTAAGAAGCTTTCTTTGCTCACTTCATCTTAATCTCCACAAATTTCAGGGACATGATGTGTAATGTTCGGAAAAAGTTTGATGCTCAGGAGGCTGAGATCTGAGGATCATGGTTCAAAGCCAGCCCAGGCATGAAAGTCCTTGAGATTCTTATCTCCAATTAATTGCCAGAAAAACAGAAGTGGCACTGTGGCTCAAAATGGTAGAGCACTAGCTTTGAGCAAAAGAGATCAGGGCCGGGCACTGGTGGCTCACACCTGTAATCCTAGCTACTCAGGAGGCTGAGATCTGAGGATCGCGGTTAAAAGCCAGCCATGGCAGGAGAGACCTTGAGACTCCTATCTCCAATAAACCACCAGAAAACTGGAAGTGGCGCTGTAGCTCAAGTGGTAGAGCGCTCTCCTTGAGCTGAAGAGCTGAGGGACAGCGCCCAGGCCCAGAGTTCAAGCCCCACGACTGACAAAAAAAAAAAAAAGAGATCAGGGACAGCGCTCAGGCCCCTCCACTGAACCCCTACCCCCTAAAAAAGTTTGATGGATCCAAGTGATAAAGGGAAATAGGTCATTATATATGCTGATTAATTTTGTGTATTATTACATAATTTTCCAGAATATGCTATTATAGGCAAAAACTCACCTTCCCATTCTGTTGGAATGGTCCCTACTTCATAGTCTACTTCATTTTTATTCGCTGCTTCTATAATCCTTTTCTCTCGTATAGTTTGTCCTGTAAGACAAGAGGGATTCATGCATTTTAAATAAACTTACCATATAGTAGTTATTTTTGTATGTTTTTTATTGTAAAAATACTGTACAGAGAGGTTAGTTACATGAGCAAGGTAATGAGTACATTGTTGCCTCCTCCTTTACTATCCTTTCCCTCCCACCTTGACAACCCCCTTACCTTCTCCAGGCCAAAGTTGTAAAGTTCATTTTCAACATAGTGTCTTGTACATCTCATTGTTACAATGGGTCAACCTGTATCCCTATTTAAGCATTGTTTTTTCCCCTTCCCCTCCCCGAATTAGAGAAGTGTATATACAAGATGACGGGTACTGACATCAAATACAGTGAAAACAGGGGTTATACCTTGGGGGAGGAACATACAAACAAACAAACAAAAAAATAACATGGTAGATTATAAATACGTTATAAACAATAGCAAGAAAGAAAAAAATATTTGTGTCCCTATCTTGGCGTTCTTAACATCATCTTATATGGTCATATGTAGCTTTTGAACTTTTCTACTTGTCCTACACATGTACTAGTTATTGCAAATAAGGGAAACCATGGGACCTATGTTTCTTTGGGCCTGGCTTACTTTACTTAATATAATTTTTTCCAGGTCTTTCCATTTCCTAAAAAATGGGGTGATATCATTCTTTCTGAGGGAGGCATGCAATTCCATTGTGTGTGTATGTATGTATGTATGTGTGTGTGTATATATATATATAAATATATACATACATCACATTTTTTTGATCCAGTCATCTACTGAGGGGCATCTGGGTTGGTTCCATATCTTAGCTATGGTAAATAATGCTGCAATAAACATAGATGTGCTGTTAGACTTAGTATGGTCTTGATTGTGAACATTTGGGTAAATGCCCCAAAGTGGGATTGCTGGGTCATAGGGAAGCTCTATGTGGAGTATTTTGAGGAACCTCCATACTGCTTTCCAAAATGATTGAACAAGTTTACACTCCCACCAACAATGCAGAAGGGTTCCCTTTTGGCCACATCCCCTCCAGCATCTGTTGTTTAATATTAGAGTTCTTGATTATAGCCATTCTAACTGGGGTGAGATGGGATCTCAATGTTGTCTTGATTTGCATTTATTTTATGGCTAGAGAGGTTGAGCATTTCTTCATGTGTTTATTGGCCATTCTTATTTCCTCTTCAGAAAAGTTTCTTTGTAGGTCTTTGGCTCACATATTTATTAGGCAGTTGTTTCTTTGGGGATTTGTTGTTGGGGGATTTAATTTTTTGAGTTCCAAGTATATTTTAGATATGCGACCCTTGTCCATTGTATGGCTAGTGAAGATCTTCTCCCAATCTGTGGGCTTTCTATTGATCTTGCTAGCTATGACCTTTGCCATGCAGAAGCTTTGCAGTTTCATACAATCCTATTTGTCCAACCTTTCTTTGATTTGTTGTGTTTCTGGGTCTTTATTAAGAAAATTTCGGCCTGTGCCAAGGAGACTTAGGGTTTCTCCTATTCCTTCCTGCAATGTTTTCAAGGTGACTGTTTTGACTCCGAGGTTTTTGATCCATTTGGAGTTGATTCTGGTGCAGGGTGATATATATAAAGATATGGCTTTAGTTTTCTACAGGTGATTAACCAATTTTTTCCAGCACGATTTACTGAAGAGGCTGTCTTTCTTCCATTCTATTTTTTTTTAGCACCCTTATCAGAGATTAGGTGGCTATAGGTCTGTGGGTTCATTTCTGGGTTTTCAGTTCTATTCCATTGGTCCTCAGGTCTGTTCTTATGCCAGTACCAAGCTGTTTTGATTACTATGGCTTTGAAAGTAGAGTTTGAAATTTGGTATTGATATTCCTACAGCACTGTTCTTTCTGTTAAAGATTGTTTTGCTATTCGGGGTCTTTTATTGTTCCATATGAATTTTTGGATTGCATCTTTATTTGCTTGAAGAATGAGGTTGGACTATTGATAGGTATCAAATTGAATTTGTAGATAGCCTTTGGAAGTACTGCCATTTTCACAATGTGGATCCTTCCAATCCAGGAGCATGAGAGGTTTTTTGTACTTTCTAAGTTCTGTTTTGATTTCCTTTTTCAGTTTTTTTTAAAGTTTTCATTATAGAGGACCTTCACTTCTTTAGTTAAGTCTTAGGTATTTTATTTTTTGTGGGGCTATTACAAAAGGAGTTGCTTTCCTGATATCAGCCATGCTCTTCTCATTGTTGGCATACAGAAAGCCACTGATTTTTAAGGGGTTAAGTTTATATCCTGCTACTTTGCCAAAGTTTCAAATCAGTTCAAGTAACTTTAAATATAAAATCATGTCATCTGCAAAGAGGGAGAGTTTTACTTCTTCTTTCCCTATTTGGATCCCCTTTATATTTGCATCTTGTCTTATTGCTGTAGCTAAGCATTCTAATACTAAATTTAAGAGAAGTGGAAAGAGTGGACATCTTTGTCTCATTTCTGAGTTTAGAGGCAATAGCTTTAATTTTTCGCCATTAAGTATAAGGCTGGCTGTAGGTTTGTCACATACAGCCTTTATTGTATTGAGGAATGTTCCCTGGGTTCCTAATTTTTTCAGAGCCTTCATCATAATGGGGTGTTGGATCTTGTTAAATGCTCTTTCTGCATCTATTGAGATAATCATGTGGTTCTTATCCTTGCTCCTGTTGATGTGATGAGTAGTTATTCAAAATATCACCATTTCTGGTATTGTACACCAATTTTCTACGGTAAACTTACACGGAAAAGAATAAATTCCACTTAAAATAATACATAATTTGCTGGGTGCCAGTGGCTCACGCCTATAATCTTAGCTATTCAGGAGGCTGAGATCTGAGGATCAGGGTTTACAGCCAGCCCTAGGAACATCCCTGAGACTCTTATGTCTAATTAACCAACAGAAAATCAGAAGTTGCACCATGGCTTAAGTGGTAGAGAGCCCAGGCACTGAAATCAAGCCCTACAACCGTCCAAAAAAATTAATAATAATATGTTAGCTTGTAAAGGGGATAGGAAGTAGAATAGAATGATGAAGCAGATAGAATGATGAAAGGGGTGATACTGACCAAGAAGCAATGTGCTCATAACCTGACTTATGGAATTATAACCACTTTGTACAATGACTTAATAATAATATAAAAAAGAATAAGAAAAATTATTATTAGAAAAATTGTTAGAAAAAATATTAGAAAAGAAATATCTAAACCATGCTACTACAAATTAAAATTTTTCAATAGCATAGCAGAATCCTTTTGGTAGAATGAATATAGATTAATATAAAACAACAAAAGAAAAGCAAGTTGATCCTGCAGGACACTGGGGATTCATAAAAAACATTTCAGTAGTAATCAATGGTTTTCTTCAAATTCACAAGAATATATTGTACATATATATATATATATATATATATATATATATATATTCACAAGTATGTTCATTGTGAATAGTTGCTGCCGGTCTAGAGAAGTGATTTTATGGTCCTTACTAAGCTGCCATCCTGTCCCCAAATTACTCTGGAAAGCCCAAGCCAACCAAACCATTGGTTGAAATCTGTAGCCCATCCAACTCACTACCTCTCAAGGGAATATAAGTAATAGGCACAAAAACTGGTGAGTTCAGATAAGGTATATCAGGTAAGAGATTAATATTCAGAATGAAATAGTAGTAATGTAAACTGGAAAGCAGAGAAAAAATAAGACTTTATCTATTTGATTTGTGACAAGGACAATCTCTTTAACAAATAGTATTAGAAAAACTGGATACCCACATGTAGTAGACAGAATATTCTGTACAGAAATAAATCAAAATGAATCAAAGACCTTACTGTATGATCTGTAACTTTTAAAGGTACTGAAAGAAAATATAAGGTATAGGGCAATGACTTTCTAAATAGGACTCTGTTTGCTCAGGAAATAACAGCAAGAATAGACAAATGGGAGCATATCAAATTAAAAAGCTTCTATACACTAAAGGAAGTAATTTTCAGAGTGACTCGAGCCTACAGAATAGGAGAAAATCTTTGTCAGATATTCATTTGATGGGGAGATAAACCTACATATCAAAACCCCCAAGTAGTGGGCTGGGAAGATGGCTCAGTGGTAGAGCGTTTGCCTTGCATGCCTGAGGCCCTGGGTTCGATTCCTCAGCACCACATAAGCAAAAAGAAAAAAGCCAGAAGTGGCGCTGTGGCTCAAGTGGTAGAGCGCTAGCCTTGAGCTGAAGAGCTGAGGGACAGTGCCCAGGCCCAGAGTTCAGGCTCCACGACTGGACCCAAAAAAAAAAAAAAAAAAACAAGTAATCCAAACAATAGCTGGGCAAAAGAATCAAACATAAAATAAAAGTAGAAAACATATGTTCCTTCTTATCCACCAGTGGCTATCATCAAGAAAAAAAAATCAACAAATGCTGGCAAGAATATGGGCTGTAGGAGGCTTAAACATTGGTAGGAGTGCAAATAAGTCCATTCACGATGGAAATCAGTATTGAGGGTCCTCAAAAAACTAAAAAGAGAACCACCATATAATCCAGTGATACCACTCCTAGGAATACACCTGAAGAAATCAAATTCAACATATAGTACAGATACCTGCATACATCTGTTTAATGAGGTCCTATTTACAAGAGCTATGTTATGGAATCAGCCTAGGTGCCAATTCATAGATGAATGAATGGTTAAAGAAAATATGGAGGGGCTGGGAAGGTGGCTCAGTGGTAGAGTGCTTGCTTTGCATGCATGAGGCCCTGGGTTCGATTCCTCAGCACCACATAAGCAAAAAGAAAAAAGCTGGAAGTGGCGCTGTGGCTCAAGTGGTAGAGCACTAGCCTTGAGCTGAAGAGCTGAGGGACAGCATCCAGGCCCAGAGTTCAGGCCCCATGACCGGACCCCCCCCCAAAAAAGAAAATATGGAATGTTATATATACACTATATTGTTCAGCCACAAAGATTCTGAAATTGTGTTATGCAGGGAAATAAATGGAACTGGAAATTGTGTTAAATAAAATATGCCTCAAGAAGAAAAGTATGACATTTTCTCTTATATGGGAATGTAGATTAAAAAGAAAACAGACATGAAAGTAGAAGGGGAATTTTGGGACTAGAAAGAGGAGCAGAAGAGTGGGACAAGAGACACTAATGGGGAATGAATGAGAAAAGTACATGATGTGCATATATACAAAGGTTGCACAAAAACCAGTTTTATACAATTAATATGTGCTAATTAAGTTTATTTAACCAGGAAAAAATTGCAGAGGAGTTACCAGTAGGATTGAAATGACTATTTCTACCTTCTCAAAGATAAAAAGTAAATACCTATTTTAAGTTCAAATGAAAGCATAAAACAGCTGTTTATTTTCTTCTGTTTTCAGGAAATATCACATGTCCTTTAAAGTGACTTTGTCAAAATGAGGGTTTCAAAATAGCTATCTATCATTGAATCTTTGAGTGGGGAAACTAGGCAAGTTTCCTACTTTTCAATAGTTAGCAAGCATTCCTGTATATTCCCGGGAATGTGAGCTAGGACAGAGAAGTTGATGTAAAGTCAAAGGGAGCTGCCTGGCTTTACAATGATTAAAACAGAGAAATGTATGCCTTTCAGAACACTCTTTTCTCTTACCACTCACTCCTGGGCCAACTATGCCAAATAGGCTGTGTAACATATTAAAGAAACAGTCATTGTTGTGGGCTAATCTTTCTCCTATACTATCTTAAAATCTACCAACTATGAAGTGCTTTAAGTACAGGCAAAGATTCCTGGGAGTGACTATGTAGGAGAAAGGAAAGTTCCAAAGGAAGCCTGAGAAGTCTGAAGGGCTGGTTTGTTTTTTTCTGTCTCAGTGAGACTAAGTAAAAGGCTGGGAGTTCATAGACAAGCTATTAAGGGCCAATAACCCTGAAGTATGTAGCCAGAGAGGTCCTGCATTTCATTACAAATTCACTTAATCTAATTCAATCCTAGCACAGAGGTTCCTCAAGTTTTAACAAAGGAGATTTATTTTTCCTTATTTTACCAGTAAACTTTTAACCTTCAGCACGTCAGGGGACTGGTAGTAAAAGGTCCCTAAACTGTAGACAAGGGTTAGTGTAAAAGGTGCCTTTTACCTGAATTTACTCTACCCTACTTTGCTCTCAGAGCAGAGCTCAATATATAGACATGCAGTTAGTTCATCTAAAGTATGATAACATATCAATTTTCAAAATGTTTGAGTCAAAACACGTGAATCTTCTTATATTGCTCATTTAATACCATGATTGGTACGTCCTACTAATGATGGTGAAAACCATCATCTAAAATACAAAACAGTACGACAAGGGACTCTGAAAGAATATGTGTGCTGTGGAGCTACACTGAAGCTTCTTCTCAATGAAGGTTAAGAATATGAGGAGGACGGAGAATTTTGCACTTTCCAGGAGCACTACTAAAATAAATATATAATATATCTGCATTCTTGTGACATGAAGATTACCTTTTATTATTTTTAGGTCTAATAGTGCCATTTAAGGTCTAGAAAGAATTTTAAAAAATCAGTCAAGACCTATTTCTGTGTAAATAGAAAGACAAGAGCAATTCATGAGCTAGTTTGACTCCTTGAGAGTAAAAAATGTAAATATAGTTGAAACAGTCAAAACAAAAGTTTGATTCAAAAAGATTGGAAGTGTTAATAAAAAAATAAAGCTAATTGCCATTAAGCCAATTGCTCTAAGAAAATGTCAGATTTCATATTCATTTATTTAGAAAACTGATGAGTCCATAGAGGAAGGAATGGGGAAGGAAGGAAGGAAGGAAGGTGGCTCAGTGGTAGAGCACTTGCCTTGCATGCTCGAGGCCCTGGGTTCGATTCCTCAGCACCACATAAGCAAAAAGAAAAAAGCCGGAAGTGGTGCTGTGGCTCAAGTGGTAGAGTGCTAGCCTTGAGCTGAAGAGCTGAAGGACAGCGCCAGGCCCAGAGTTCAGGCCCCACGACCAGACCCCCCCCCCAAAAAAAAAGGAAGGAAGGAAGGAAAGCGGGGCAGGCAGGAGGGGCAGGCAGGCAGGCAGGTAGGAAGCTACATGGGAGGCTGAGATTAGGCTAATCACAGTTCTAGTCTGACCTGGGCAAAAAGTGTTTGAGGCTCTATCTTCAAGGAGAAAAGCTGGACTTAGGGATGGGAACTTGTGACCCCAGTTACAACAAGAGCCTAAAGTAGGCAAATCACACAGCTCAAGCATATGCCAGATAGAAACAGAGACCCTATCCTAAAAAACAACAAACAAACAAGCAAAAACCAAGGCTGATGGTGTAGATCAGTGGTAGAGTACCTTCTTAGAAAATTCAAGGCCATGAGTTTAATTAAACCCAGTAGATCACAGAAATTAAAAATTGTTAAAAAAACAAACAAATCCTAAACCTCATTTAAGTACAATCTTTACAATTTTGTACTATGCCTTTTAGGAGCACATCCTTAATGTTTTTTTTTTTTTCAAGTTCACTTGTTTCTTCATCATTTTACCTTGTCCTAAGATACGCATGTAAACACTATGTACTTTTTGTCCATACAACATTAAACGATATATAGAAGTTAAAATTTTTGAGTTGTCTTGTATAACCTAGAGTCACTTCATAGATCATATGTGGGAAACCATACTGCCGCACACACTGGCCTATACAGCAGGCCCAGCAACACCCAATTTTATAAGACATAGGAACCAATATGACCAATAAGAAATTCCTGTGGACAGGGAATTGATTGATGATATTAAAGGCTTGCCTGGATTGTGTTTACCCTTAATTTCACAACATTCTATTATGCACAATAATATTTTAAGGCTGAGGAAGGGAGAATCCTAAAATTCCAAGCGTTACTTAATTAAAAAAAATAAAAGCTAAAATTTGTAGTATGTTTACCACGTTCCAGGCATTGAACTGACTTCTGACTCCATAAATAATTTCCCTTAAATTTTATAGCTTCACAAGACACATATTACTTCATTGTATAAACAGAGAGAGTAAGGCTTCTGAGAACTTGTTTAACTTCAGGTAACTCATTTAAATGTAGGTCTTTTGACTCAAGTGCCTGACATTTAACCACTAACCTATGCTTCCAGACTTCCTACAAATGTTCATGAATAAACCTATCATCTCAGTAAAATACAAGGACTAAACTAAAGGCAACATAATTGCTATTTCTAATAAATTTAAAAGAAACTGCTTCTATACTTTCTTTCTTTTCTGTCAGTCATGGGGCTTGAACTCTGGGTCTGGGCTCTGTCCCTCAACTCTTCAGCACAAGGCTAGTGCTCTACCACTTGAGCCACAGCACTACACTACTTCCAATTTTCTGGTGGTTAATTGGAGATAAGAGTCTCAAAGACTTTTCTGCTCAGGCTGGCTTTGAACTGCGATCCTCAGATCTCAACCTCCTGAGTAGGTAGGATTATGGGTGTGAGCCACCAGTGACCAGCAAAAGAAACTGTTTCTATGAACAAAAATTGACTAACTTCCTGAATAAGGAAATGCATCATATTTAATGTAACATTCCTCCTACTCACTCAACATCACTGAAGAAAATACTCAAAAGTGTAAGAAATAAGAATCATCCTTTGTCCCACTACTTTATGGGCTGCTGTTAATACTTTATAGTCAGGAGACACAGGTCAGTGGTAGAATGCTGAGCTAGCATGTGAGAAGCCCTGGGATCCATACCCAACACTGCAAACAAAAAAAGAAAAAAAACATTTTATACATTATATTACACAAATGTAATTACATTTCTAATGATATACATGTTTATCAGAGGATGGAGCTCAGTGGATAGGAGGTTGCCTAGCATAGTCAGGGTTCTCGCTCAATCCGTGAAAATCACTAAAAAAGGAAAAGGAAAGTGGATTACCTTTTTTTAAATTTGGAAGTAATTTCCCTTTTCTCTGCATAGGGCATATTCTTACACATTGAAAAATTGAACAATGCTCTACTTTTAATACCAGCACCAACAACATCCAAATAAAAGTTCAAATGGAAGATGAACAAGATATAGATAAATAAGAATAATTGGGCCTGGCAATGGTGGTTCACGGCCTGTAATCTAAGGATCTGAGGATCACTGTTTGGAGCCAACCCAAGCAGAAACTCATATCTCCAACTACCAAAACCAAAAATGGAGCTGTGGATCAAGTGGTAGAGTGCTAGCCCAGAGCACAGAAAGCTCAAGGACAGACTCAGGCCCTGAGTTTAAGCCCTAGGACTCACAAACAAACTTCCCTTTAACACATACACCCCCAACCCAGCCCCCCAAAAATATGGCTGGGTTAAGAATTACAAGATTAGTAATTTAACTACCTACATATACTGCCATCTTGGGACTTTAGTGATCCTTTCATGTATGATAGGAGCCCTTGTTTGAAGAAATGGTGATGAAGTACATTATTGGTCAGGACTCAATCCTCAATCCTTACTGGTCCCTCTCACTGTTGGCCCTTACAGTGCCAGCAAAAATCTAGTAGTTTTAAGTATAAAAGACTGGATTCAGCATACAAAAGGAGACTTAGTAGTGTTAATGGATACAATGTAAAAGCAGAAGCTATTAAAAGCTAAGAACACCAACTATGTATATTACATCTCTACCCTTTTATTTTGAAATTATATTTAAATAGATGTACAAAGGGGTTTCAATTCAACACATCAATTTATAAGCACAACCCTTTCCATCATTCTCTTTAAACTTTGTTACATGAAGCGTTGTATAATAGCTGGGTGCCGGTGGCTCACGCCTATAATCCTAGCTACTCAGGAGGCTGAGATCTGAGGACTGCGGTTCAAAGCCAGCCCCTGCAGAAAGTCCGTGAGACTCTTATCTCCAATAAACCACTAGAAAACCAGAAGTGGTACTGTGGCTTAAGTGGTAGAGCATTTGCCTTGAACTGAAGAGCTGAGGGACAGCGCCCAAGCCCAGAGTTCAAGCCCCACAACCAACCAAAAAAAAAGTAAAAAGAAAAAAGAAAAGAACAATTACAAATGCAAAAATAGAAACTTTTAGACTGAAAACCATTTTTCATATGAATTAAAATTTAATTTGACTATGATTACTCAGATGAGCATCTATTTTTTAAGAGCAAGTTATGGAGTAGGCAATGTCTAACTGCCTTTCACATATTATTTCTCATTTTTCAGATAACCTTTGTAGTTGAGACTAAAGAGGCCCAGAGTGATTGACTTATCCAAATATACAGTTGATTAAATGATTGCTGGCATTTGAGCACTGACTTTTCGGACTTGCAATCCTTAGGTTTTTCTTTTCTTTTTTTTATTTTGCACTGAAGATTTTAAATTTAGCTTTTACAAAGCTTATAGAGTATATTTGTAATTATACTTGTATATTTGTAATTATATAATTACAAATATCCAATTAAAAGCTAACATTTTATTAATGGCCAGTATAAACTTTATTTTCCTGTAGTGATTAAATAAAGCACTCTTGCTTACAAACCTAATGATTCTATAATTTGACACAATCTACATATATTTATCTGAGGAATACTACCTCAGCAGGTAAATTTTGTTAGATTGCCCATAGTTATGTATTTCTCATAAAGAATCTCAGCTTGGGGCTGGGAAGGTGGCTCAGTGGTAGAGCACTTGCCTTGCATGCTTGAGGCCCTGGGTTCAATTCCTCAGCACCACATAAGCAAAAAAAAAAAAAAGAATCTCAGCTTGTGGCCTAGGAAAGTGGCTCAGTGGTAAAGTGCTTACCTTGCATGCATGAGGCCCTAGGTTCAATTCCTTAGCACCACTTAACCAGAAAAAGCTGGAAGTGGCACTGTGGCTCAAGTGGTAAAGCAGTAGCCTTGAGCTGAAGAGCTGGGGGATAGCTCCTAGGCCCTGAGTTCAGGCACCAGGACCGACCAAAAAAAAAAAAAAAAAAAGAATCTCAGCTTGTTTTATTGTATAAAAGTCTGAAATTATACAGTAATGCTTGGTTATTCTGAAATGCCTGACATAATAAGGTTTGGCCTCTCAGGTCCCCAAAGCTAAAAGGTCTTAAATTAGATCCAGAAAGAGTAGAAAAATTCCAAGTAACCTATTTCCTATTATCAGTGAAAATACTTTATAATACATTAGTAACACACCAGTATTCTTTGCCTAACTGAAAGATGAATTTTTCTTGACTTTATGAATTTTTCAAAAGTCATAAATAAAATTTGTAAAACTTAAGTCTGAAAAATACACTAAGAATATGACAATTTAAGGGAAAAAAACTTACTGAAAATTTGTGTTTGTACTTTCCACATGGTCATTAAACTCTTATTTACTGTTAGTAAAAGTAATAATGTATTCAAAAAAAATTTAAAGTTCTAAAAACATTGTCTGTGATTCAACTCATAAATATATCAGAGCCTCTTGCACTCGTGTAGTAAGATTTACAATTAAACATTGAACAGATTTTCTGATTATAATCCCAAATCAAGCATATACATCTTAGTAATGTCTGCTATCTATTACATTCCCTCCTTTGCCATTACTATGAAATCAAACATTGAATACAGTGCAGTTTTTTTAAATAAAGAAAAAATACTTAATCATTTATTTCCCAAAGTGCAAAGAATTTTTGATCTCTGAAAATGTACACTGGCATCCCTCCAAGAAGTAACAATTAAAAAGAAAAAAAGCCAAATCATAAATTCTTGACAATCCATTTTGAAGAACTGAAAGAGGTACAGTCATTTTAGGATTTATGACTGTGTGTCTAGGAATTAACTTAACCAAAGAAGTGAAGGACCTCTATGATGAAAACTTTAAAATCTTGAAAAAGGAAATCAAAACAGAACTTAGAAAATGGCAAAACCTCCCATGCTCCTGGATTGGAAAGATTAACATCGTGAAAATGGCAATAATTCCGAAGGCTATCTACAAATTCAATGCTATACCT